>NC_043715.1:2902969-2915103 GCF_006229205.1 Suricata suricatta
TCTTACAGGAACCAGGTGGGCGGGCGGGGGGGGGGGGGCAGTGTGAGGGCAGGAGGGGGCAGCGCCCGGTCCGGGACGCGGGTCACCTCTGAACACCAGACGAGGCAAGGAGCGGATTCTTCCAGAGCTTCCAGAAGGGTCAGCGCCACTGACCCATTTTCGATTTATCTCTAGTTCTGACTCTGGCTAGAAGGACACGCCTCTCCGGAGAGCCAGACCAGGGACCCCACGTGGGCAGTGAGGACACCCTCCAGAGGCTGGTCTTGGAGCAGGAGCGGAAGCAGAGGGGGCACATTGACGAGGCTCATCCCGTGGGTTGAGTTCAGAGACTGGGGCCAGACGCCAAGGTGTAGAGCCAGGCCGTGTCTTTCGGTGCTACAAAGAAATAACAGGTTTAGGACAAAAATGAAAGAAGTTGTTGCTGTAAGCAGCAAGAGGAAGTTTCTGGAACCCATGCCTTTAAGAGGTTGTAGAAACAAAACCCAAGCAACCGAGGAGGCGTTTGCAGCGAAGCCAGAGTGGGGGCGCGGCCCTGCTCTTCGGGTGGATGACCAGCGTCTAACCGGCCCGCTGAGCCGCGGTGTTGACCCGGTGCGGCCATTCGCGAGCTCTTCGGGGGCCAGAGTTCTTATTCTCATTCTCGTGCGAGCAGGGACCTTGGACTGGAACCATCTGGAAACCTCTCCTTTTAGTCACAGAGGACACTGCCTGAGCCCCAAACCAGAACTCGAGAAAAAGAGCAGTCGAGCTCCATGTTTTTTTTTTAAAGAAAGAAGAATATTTTTAACTAGTTAATCTACTATGAAAAAAGTGAGAATCAATTTTATTTCCTTTTCTGCAGACCGAGACTAGAACTTACTGCAGTGTATTATTAAAATTCCATTGTGGCCAAACAGGATGACCTGTTGTTCTTAATAATGGCATTAGGCCTGCAGGAAGCTAAATCTGATGAGCGGAGAGTGGCATTATAAAATGGACAGAAACTTTGAAAGTCGGCCACCGGGCCCCGTTTAAAAGCCGTGCCTCTGGGAATTGCGTGCGCGGGGGGAGAGCGTGCGCGGGGGGAGAGCGTGCGCGGGGGGAGAGCGTGCGCGGGGGGAGAGCGTGCGCGCGTGCCCGCCTACCCCACATCCCAGCGCAGTCTTCCCGCGGTCTGGCGCTGAGAGAACAGAAAGGTAAACGTAATACGAACAGGCTTGGTTTCAAGAGACCGAGATCCCATCTGTGCAGATTTATCGGTTTAGTTTGCTTCTCTGCGAGGGGTTGGTTTCAGTGATCCGAAGCCTTCTCGGGGCCCCAGGATGCCTCCGTTCTTTGTATCTTAGAGGAGGCGGGGAAAGATGGGCCCCTCCCCTGCCTCCTCGCAGCGCTGCACCCCTGCGGGCAGGGCGGGGCTCAGAGTGAGCTTGTGCTCCCCGTGTTTCCTGTGGCGTCCCGCAGACCGCACGCCGGGGTAGCCGTTGTCCCGGACGGATTCAGGAATCATACTGTGTTGTCCCAGCATTGGCGGGGGGAGGGGGGGGGTCCTGTGTTTGTTAAGAGGTGACATTTAAGAGAAGATCATTCATCCTTTATCCCCAACCTCTGTCTCTTCCAGATTGACTCGTGGTGCAAAGATAACAGCTACGTGATCGCCGGCTACTACCAGGCCAACGAGCGGGTCCGGGACGCCAGGTACGCCCCGGCCGCCACCCTCTGGTTGGGAAGCGCGGTCGTGTGACGGTCTCTGACCTGCCGCTCGTCCCCTGTCGGGCTCTGTGAGAACAGACCCTCTCGCCGTCCGTGCGTGTGTATAGCGCTTGAGGGGACTGTGGTGCGGACAATTCCAAACAACACTTCCGTTCATTTGGGATTGAGTTTTGTATAATCTTTATTTTGCTTGGAGGAAATTCATACAATGAAGGCGACAGTCAGGGGCCCCGATTCCTGTCGCAGCGATGAATGGCCTGGGGCAGAGCGTTAGGGAAGAACACCGCCGTCTTTGGGGACTGATACCACTTCTAGGTTCGCTGCCCCCAGGGTCTGACGCCGCGGCAAAGACGTCGTGTGTGTTTGCAGCTTCCTTGGCGGGGGCCTCTGGTTCTCGCTGGTGAGCAAGCCGAGGGCTTGGCATGATTTCCGCGGCCTTCTCCGCCCCCACAGAGCAAGCGACAGGCTCGTCCGAAGGTCATTTCTGAAGGTCTGGGCGGCGTGTAAGGGAACTCAGGAGAGGGGAGGGCGAGGACAGAAAGGGCCCGAGGGGGAGAGGGCCTCCAACGCGAAGCAGGGCAAGGCCCAGAGGAGTCAGTGCTCTGCCCTGCCTGGATTTCCTCGGGCCGGAAGCCCGGCGCCGACGGGAGGTGTCCAGCAGGGCCCCGGCACATCTGCTCATATCGTCGGGCGGAGCTGCTGACTCCAGCGTCCGGGCAGTGAGGGCCGGCGGTGCGCGGTCCCAGACCAAGGTGCCACCTGCTGTTCTGCCCGCCCGCTCAGCATAGGTGAGGCATGGGCTCGAGCAGTTTAGAAGGTCACCCGGTAAGCTGGTGGCCAAGTGTCACCGTCCTTGACGAGGCACAGAGCACTGCAGGGACCGAGTGCGGTCAGGACTCAACGGGGAGGTGGAGCAGCCAGCCGCGTGCTGGGCTCCAGACAGGCCCGGCCAGAGCCCCCCGCTCGACGGCAACGCGCAGGGCCTCTGTGACTCTGGGAGCCACCGCTCCCGCCGGACCCCGCTGCGTGCGGTCCCTGCCACCTCCCACGCGTCATGGTCCATGGCTGCATCTCCCTCTCTGATCCAGAGCCTGTCCACAGGGCCCGTGTTGGTCTCGGTCTTGGTTACATGAAAGACCCGAGCAGAAGGCCCAGGGCCACAGGGCGGTGCAGAG
Organism: Suricata suricatta; assembly: GCF_006229205.1. Lineage (NCBI taxonomy): Eukaryota > Metazoa > Chordata > Mammalia > Carnivora > Herpestidae > Suricata > Suricata suricatta. The sequence goes on from NC_043715.1 coordinate 2,905,834, forward strand.
AGAGCTCAGAGGAGCCCTCGGGGAGCAGGCCCCCAGGGCTGGGCGCGGCAGGTGCCACGTGGAGAGCGGGAGGCGGACATGGGGCAGGAGTGGGCAGGGATCTGGGGCGCACGGGGGAAGTGCGGGGGAGTGACGCTGGGCAGGTCGGGCTCTGAGACCCTTGGAACCTCACTGTAAGGGGAGCTGTCCTCAAAAGGAGGCATGAGCTGAGCACCCCCCCCCCCCCCCCGCCTGCAGGCGCGCTCGCAGAGGGTGAGGAGAGCAGGCCGGAGGTGGAGGCCCTGGTTTCTGGAGTGTAGGACCCCTCTCTGCTCCCCCCACCACGCTCCCAGAGCCCCGCCTCAGACAGGTGCCCCTCACGTGCGTGCTTTCATCCAGGTGCTCCGTGGCTCACAGCGCCTCCGTCTTCCTGCCTCTCTTGGGACCTCAGCCCCGCCATCTCCTACTCAGACACTCTCTGTGCCCTCGTGACTGCTGGGCTTCCCGTCCCCTCTACCTGCTCTGCCCCGGGGGTTTGCGTTCCCGCCTCTGTGTTGGTCACGTGCCTGCCAACAGTCCTTGTCAGACATGTGGGGGACAGGAGGGCCGGTCACCTGTAGTCCCTTCTGCTGGGTCTGCGGGGGGCGGTTAGCCTCCCGCTGTGCAGGCCGGGGCTGTGTGTCATCCTCTCGACCCCTCACAACGCTCCACTGAACAAAGTCCAGCCAGGGACGGTCACTGCACAGACGTCACACGGCGTTGGGGCTCCGGAGCTGAGGTTATGCTCATGGCCTTCTCTGATGCTGTTTCCTGTCCCTGGAAGACCTTCACTCAAACGTGTCCTTCTTTGACAAGTGCCAGCTGGTGAGCAGGGTCTCCCAGCGTGGGCCGTGGAGTCCGGCAGATTTGGATTCGAATCGTAGGTACTGACTTCACTTTCGTAGGCTGCAGTGGTTCTATCTATAAAATGGTGGTAAGAGTTCACGCCTCAGAAGTTGGTCTTGAGGCCAAAGAGAAGCAACATGTAGCTTGTTTAGCTCTGTGCTTGGTTCAGAGCCCCAGCTTCAGGCCGCTCCTGTCACTAGTCCTGTGAGGACTTGTTTCAAAAGCAGCTCATCGGAATGTACTATTAGGACTGCATGAAAATAAAAAGCTTTTGTCGGGTCAAGGAAACTATCCACAAGACAAACAGGCAGGCTAGTGAGTGGGAGAAGATGAGTGCACACGGGGTGGCCCGGAAGGGGTCAGAGTCCAAGATACATGAAGAACTTCTGCAACTCAACACACCGCCCCCCAGAACCAGAAGAACTGGGCAGAGGACCTGAATAGGTACTTGCCCCGAGAAGACGCGCACGAGGCCCAGCCGCCGCAGCAGGGAGACGCCGGTGCAGACCACAGCGCGGTGCCACCGCACCCCTGCAAGGGCAGCTGAGATCAGCGACATCAGACACCCCAGGTGCCGGCGAGGGCGTGGAGGAAAGGGGCCGGTTGGTGGGGAACGCAGATTGGTGGAAGCAGTGTGGAGGGTCCCCCAGCGTGAAAACAACCACCGTATGAGCAGCAGTTCCACTCCTGGGCGCTTAACGAAGGAAAGCGAAGACGGCCCTGGTGTTAGCATGCCTACAGCAGCCGGGACCCGGAGGGGGACCCGGAGGCGCCTCCGCACCGCTAGCGGAGGGGCGGGGCGGGGCGGGAGGCGCTGCACAGGTGCCCACGGAGCCCTGCTCCGCCGCAGGAAAGGGCAGAGCCTCCCTTGTTTGACAGCAAGGACGGACCTCCGGGGTATTATGCTAAGTGAAGTCAGAGAAAGACGGGGATCATACAATTTCACTCTTGTGTGGAATCTAAAACACAAAACCCTCGGGGCACCTGACCGGCGTGTCAGTGGAGCACGTGACCCTGGATCTCGGGGCTGTGGGTTCGGGCCTCGTGTTAGATGTAGAAATTACTTAAAAATAAGATCTTTTAAAGAACAGTAATAAATAATGAATAACTCTTAAATACGGAGGACAAACTGGTGGTCACCAGAGGGAACTGGGGGGGGGGTGAAATAGACGAATAAATAACTGACAAGGGCTCCTGGGTGGCTCATCCGTTAAGCGTCTGACTTGATTTTTGGCTCCGGGCATGATCCCACAATCCTTGAGTCTGAGCCCCGTATCGGGCTCTGCACTGACAGCCCAAAGCCTGCTGGGATTCCCTCTCCCCTTCCTCACTGCTAAAATAAACAAACTTTAAATGAGTAAGTCACAGAGATGAAACGTACAACATAGGAAACAGGAGTGTTTTTGATGTTTTGTTGTTTGTTTTTGACATGAGAGAGACAGAGCACGAGCAGGGGAGGGGCAGAGAGAGAGGGAGACCCAGACTCCGAAGCAGCTCCAGGCTCCGAGCTGTCAGCACAGAGCCCGACGCTGGGCTCGAACCCACAAACCACGAGATCCTGAGAAGGTGACCTGAGCCGAAGTTGGCCGTTTAACTGACCGAGCTCCCAGCACCCCAGGGAACATAGTTTTTAAAAACAGGCCATGTTTTAATATTTTGAAGTGTAATGTGTTTGTAGCTCTGTTGTGAAACTCAAGGGCGTTCTGTCAGGTTTCATCACAGCACGTCACACTTGCTGGTGGTTTGCTTCCTGATCTGGGTTCCATGTGGGCGAATGTCAGCGCCAGGCACCGGGCCCTGGCCTGAGGTTGGATGCTCAAAAAGGAAGCTTTCAGGTCGAGAATGTGAGATCTCGGTTCAAGCCAGTGTCGAGCTTGGGCGAGCTGGGGGCAGGGGCACGTGTATCGGCCCCCGGGCCGCCTGCAGTTCTGTCTGCCCACTCGGTCTTCACGGGAACAAGGAGCTGACGGCCTGGTAAGAAGTAGGGTGCGGGCTTCTCATCGAAAGGCCACCGTCCCCCGTTAGGACCGCAGGAAGGGGTGAGGCAGGTCAGGATTTGAGAGCACGTGCGTGACACCAAAAGTTGTAAACAGAAGTGCCAATTCTTTCAAATATCTTCTCAACTCGTTAAATACAATTGAACTTTTTTCAAAAAGATACATTTTAAATTTGAGTTCTCAGGCATCTCAAGTGCTACTTGTGGATAAATGTTGGCTGACCCCTTCCTGAGAAAGGTCACTAGGCCGGGACGGTCGTGAATGTTAGGACGGGGGTTTCACAAGGGTCTTGGTGGCACCTAATTCATTTTCCTGAAACATTAATGATCAGCCCTTTTTGTTTTCCAGTAAGCCCCATAATTATCAACGTATTTTCGTGGCCGTTAAAATATATACGGGTCAGTCCTTGGTTCACAAAGCTGAGACGTCATTGTGCAGGGCAGAGTAAGATGCGGAGCGAGGCCGTGTGCGCCAAGGGTTCGGCGTGCGAGCACTTGAGAGACACACAGAGGCGGGGCAGCGTGGCGAGGACCGCGTTTTCTGGGGGTGGCGGATGGGAAGGGACTCAGCCTGGCAGGGCCTCGCAAACAGGGAGCGGCGTGAGTTGGGGGGGTGGACCGCATGCGGCCCGTTGAGGTGACAGTGCAGACCCACAGTGGGTCCTAGTGACCCTCTCCTGCAAGAGGAAGCGGCGGGAGCGGGTCCACCTGGCGAAGGCCTGGACACACCGGGCTGAGAACAGCGGATGCCTCTCTCGCCGGCTGTGCTGAGTCGTGGCAAACAGGATGCAAGTTTCATTTTAGGAAGATTGATCTAAAGAGAGTTTTCGGGATACATGAAATAAAAGCCTAGAAAATGAGGCTGGTTAGGAAGCAGGTGTGGAGTGAGCACCTGAGCTCGGTGAGCAGGAGGAGCGCAGAAGAGCCCGAGGTGGGGTGGTCTGCAGCTCAGGGGAGGGTCAAGGGGACCGTGGGCAGTCTGAGAAAGTAGGCCGGCAGGCCAGATGTGGAAGGTTCCAGCTGGTCCGCAGGGCGGAGCGGACGTGAGGGGGGTGGGTGCCAGAGGACACAGTTGTGGTGCCCAAGTGGCACAAGGAGACAAGACTGCAGCTTATTACAGATTCAGACTGACTGAAGTGTAAGAACCATGGTTGAAAGGAGAGGGAACCGAGCAAATGATGCTTTTCCTGTGGAGGGAGGGACTGGCTCAAACAGGGCAGGGGGTCCCCGAAGGAGCCCCGAGGGGGAGGTCTGCGAGGATGGGCCTTGGGGGCGAGGATGCCTCTGCCCTGGCAGGACCCAGGCGGCCAGGGCGGGTGTGGGAGCCTCTCTCTCGTTTGCTTCACTGACTCAAGGGAGCAAGTGGTCCTTAACTGAGGTTGGGACAGGCCAGCGCCAGTGACCAAAGGCTGACCAGCATGGAGACCTGGAATGGCCTGGGACTTTTTAAAATTAAAAGGAAAAGGCCGAGGACTCCGTTGCCAGCAGCGAGAGGTACCTGGAGTCCCTTTGTCAGTACGTGTAGGACGGAGCCGGCGGCCCAGAGGCCTCTGAGGGCAGGAGCTCAGCGCGCCGCCTGGCTCTCCGCCGGCTCCGGGAGCCCTTCTGTGCGAGGGTGCACCTGCCCGAGCGTGAGGCCCCGCTGCGCGCCGTGCTCCCCGCCGCCTCCACGGCGCTCCCCGCCCTTGGCACAGTCCCTGCGGCTGGCCTTAGCAGGTGTGACCACACGCACGCGCACTGCCGGCCCCGCCCCGGGGGAGACCAAACCCCAGTCCGCTCACTGCCACGTCTCTTGCAGTCCGAACCAGGTCGCAGAGAAGGTGGCATCCAGGATCGCCGAGGGCTTCAGCGACACGGCCCTCATCATGGTGAGTCCCTCTAGGTGCTGTCCTGCGGCTGGGTGCCAGTCCGGCTACCAGGCGATCTCTTGCTGGTGCGGAGCTTTCTCGTTTGGCCTCTCTGCAGAGACTCCGTCAGACCCAGGCCACCCCTGTGGCCTCCTCCCAGCTGCGGACTAGAGGGTGCAGGGCGCATGCCACTGGGGACACCGCACACGCCACACCCCAGAACGGCACAGTCGCCCCAGTTTAGTGGTTCTCAAAGTGGGGTTCTGTGCCAGCAGCATCAGCACGCCCTGGGAACTTGTCAGAAATGCAGAATCTCGGGGCCTAGCAGCTGCTTTAACAAGCTTCCAGATGATTCTGATGCACACTCAAGTGTGAGAGCCATTGAATCAGAGCAGCCGACAGCCCAGAGGGAAGGAAGAAGTCAGGTAGACGTGGTGAACATCAAAGTCAGTTCAGACAGACTTCTGACACGGTGAGAAGAGGTCCCGGTCCGAGCGCTGGGCAGCGCTGGGCGTCCGCACACCACGTGGGGGCTTCTGTCCGGGCCAGGGCTCCGGCTGCTGCTCTGAGCCACTAGGCGACAGGACTTCCAGAAAGTACCAGCCGCCGCCCTCTGTCAGCTCTGTTCACAAGCACGTCCCTTGTCTTGTGCGCAGGTGGACAACACCAAGTTCACGATGGACTGCGTGGTGCCTACGATCCACGTGTACGAGCACCACGACAGCAGGTGGCGGTGCAGAGACCCGCACTCGTGAGTGCCCTGGGAAGGCCCGCCCCGACCTCTGGCCTCCAGGGAGCCTGTTTGCCACGGGGGCGCCCAGACCTCGCCCAGAAAGCACGCCTGCTCCGTGGCTCCCGAGAGAGCCTGCGGGTTACTCAGGGTCCCCTGCCCCACCCCCAGGGCCCCTCTTTTGGGGGTTACTTTGGTTATTTGTAATCACTCCCGAAGCGTCTGGGTGCCCCTCCAGCCGCTTCAGAATTCCATTGGGGGGGGGGGCTCCTTGGTTTCTTCGCCACACCCCCTGCTCTGTGCACACCTGTGTCAGACCTGCGTGTGTGCCCACACCCATGAACGTCTTCCCTTCTGCCGCTGTGTGCGCGGCCGGGTCTCTGCTCCGGGGGAGGCCGCCCGTCTCCACCGAGCGCCTGACCTCTCCTGTCTCGCCTCGTAGGGATTACTGTGAAGACTGGCCGGAGGCCCAGCGCATCTCCGCGTCTCTCCTGGACAGCCGGTCGTACGAGACCCTCGTGGATTTCGACAACCACCTGGATGACATCCGGAATGACTGGACGAACCCGGAGATCAACAAAGCCGTCCTGCACCTGTGCTAGGGGCTCAGGCCGCTCCGGGCCTCTGCACCGCACCGAAGGAGAGAGCTATTTTTAGATGTAAATAAGGTCTGACCTAGAGCCTGCGCGGAGAGCTGACCGTTTCAGAGGTGGCAAGTGTCCTGACGGGACAGGACGGCCATCGGCCGGCTTCTCGACGCAGAGGGTACGGGCTGCCCCGGCGGAGTCCTTCCCGATGCTCCACATCGGGGCTGTCTCTGCTTGTCCAAGGTTGTTCTATTATTAAACAGTTTTAACCTTTTATAATCTGGAGAGAATACTTCTTACGGCTCATGAACGAACTACCTTTAGAAGAAAAATAGAAAAAAACCTAGGTCTTGTACTTGAGCGTTTGCGGCTTTTCATCCCGTTTGGGTTCCTGTCGTGTCTCGGGATCGGCCGTGTGGCGCGCTGGTGCCGGCGGGGGGCACCGGCGGGCGCGGTGGGCACGGTGCCACTGTTGTCTGAGAAGCCGTCGTGAGGGGCGGGAGCAGCCAGAACGCTCGGGAGCCTCTGGGTTGACCGAGAAGGGAGCCGGGCTGAGATGGTCTTTGAAAGGCAGAGTCAGTCCTGGCTCCTGACTCACGTGCGTGATTATCCAGATGGTTCTAACCTGTCCTTAAAGAATGGTTTCTTTCGCATTTGAAGCAACAAAAGCAAAACAACACTTGGACTCCCGAGTGTCACGGGGCGTCGTGTGCAGGCTCTGGGGTGCGGTCCGGGGCGGGGGGGCTTACAGGACCGCCGCCTTATTTCTCTCCTGTTGGAGTCGTTTTCTCTGCCCCCTCTTCAGACACCCGTGCCCCTTAACTGCTGAAGCTGCGTTCTTGACACGAGGACGCGGAGGGAGGGTGACGGGTCACAGAGCAGTGAGCAGGTTCCCAGTGAGTCTGTGCTTGTTTCAAGAAGGGAGAAGGCTCATCTTCAGCATTTACCACCAAAGAAAGCTCTTTTCCTGGGATTGAACCAGCACGTGCTCCCTGTGGCCCAAGGTCAAGGGGAGCTGGCAGAGCTGGGGGAGTGAAGGTGTGGCCAAGGCCAGTGTCACGGCCTTTTAAAGACCAACTTGTTTTACCTCCTTTTCAGCTCTCTGTGGGGTCCTCGTGCTGGTTTTCCCACCAGCTGCCCGGGAAGGCTGCGCCCCTCCGGTTCGGACTTGGTTCCCCCGTGGCTAAGGGTTTCAGAAGGAAGCATGTTGAATATTCCAAAAGGAAGAGTGTACATTAAAAAAACAGAAACGAATGTCCCAAGTGCACACATCTCCTCCATCCTTGTGAAAACAGCAGAAGCCTGTGCTGGGCTCCCCCACCTCGCCTCGAGCCCTGTGGCGCCCCCCATCCCCCCGACCCCCGGGCCTGCGGTCGGCCCAGCCCTAAGAACCAGCTCCACCACCCCCCACCCCCCAGCCAGGACAGAAGTGAGGCGCTGCCGGTAGCCACGCATTTGTGTTCCCTCCACTTTTTTGTAGAAAAGATTCCAAGGGTTGGCACAATGCATATTCGTGTACAGAAAAACTCTTGTCCATCAAAACTTTCTTGAAACTAAAGGGATCTGAAGGCGAGCGGGGGGGGGGGGTTGTGTAGATCTGTCCCCCCAGAGCCAGCCGGGCACCCACAGTCACTCTGGTGGACATCATGGTCTCTGCCATAGCGCCCACCCAGGACAAAGTCTTAACGGATGAAACGTTCATGTTTCTAACCAAGGTCGCCTCAAGAACCAAGGACAGCGAACGTGGAGACGTCAGCAGGAACGTACAGAAGCAGTGTGTTTGTTAGCAGGAACTCGGTCTTGCTAATTCCAACTGAACTAGGTGGATGTCGAATGGAAAACGCTTTGGAATCTCGAGCAATTTAAATTGTTTCGTTTAAATGTTTTTATGTTTGTTTATTTTTGAGAGTGAAACAGAGCACAAGCAGGGGAGGGCAGAGAGAGAGGGAGAGAGTCCGAAGCAGCTCCAGGCTCCGAGCTGTCTGCACAGAGCCGGACTCGGGGCTCAAACTCAAATCACAAGATCATGACTTGACCTGAGGTCGGCCACTTAACCGCCTGAGCCACCCAGGCGCCCCGCAGTTTAAATTTTCAAGTCCGTTTTCGGGGAGTCCAGTGTTTAACAGCCTCCTTGGTGTAAAAAGTCCTTGTGGGATTAGTTTTGGTCGAACAGCTTATTTTTCTGATGTGCTTGGAAGACGTGTCGTTCCTGCACATGATGATCCAGCTACGAAAGAAAACTGCTTCCCCAACCGCCCCTCTTTGGTTTTGTGTCTTAACAGTAGCTACTTTTTGACCTCGTGGTAGGGGGCGCGAGACAGACGGCCGGGGGACCGATCTCCGTGCCCGCGGGCGTTTTTAGCCGGTTCAGTGAAGCGCGTGGAGTCGAAAGATGGACTTCCGTTGGACTCGAGGACCTTTCTTGAGGCTCTCCGTCAGCGCAGCGCCTCTCGGCCATGGGACGTGCTCCCCTTCGTGCGGTACAGAGGAAGCCCGGCAGCGGGTGTGGGGGTGTGCTCCCCCTGGCACCTCCGGGCGGGGCCCTCGGCCTCCTTTCCGCCTGCCTCAGGACCAGCGGGCAGCGGGCATTTTTACCCTCATCCTCCTGACGTGTTTCTCCTTAAAATGCCCGAGACCCCTTTGGCCGGGGCGCGAGCTCTGATCGCCCTCGCCGTGCCTTAGGACGCGCTGCTGTTCGTCTCAGGGCCCTTTCCCTCCTTGAGGACTCGCTTCTGGGTCTCCCGGCAGAGGCCCGAGGCCGTTCTCTAGAGCGTGAGACCGAGTCCGGCTCTAGGACCGCCAAGAACCGTGCTCCAGGCCTTCTGCTTCCAGGGCAGCGCGTCCCGTGCCCGCGGCGCGTCCGCTTGAGCCAGGCCGGAGGACAGCTGCGGCCCGCGCCCGAGTGGCCTTGTGACTGAACGGCCGCGTTTCCTGCCGGCTGGCGAGACGTTGCAGACGGCAGCCGCAAACCTGTCAATCGGAACAACCAGGAGGCCGCGTGGGCAAGGCTGCCGCCCTCGCCCGGTCCCCACAGGCTGGGGGCTGTCCCAAGGCAGGACACTGGCCAGTCTGCCAAGGGCCCTGGGTGCGCCTCGGGCCCTGAGGATTGAGTGAAACCCAAGGTGGACAGGCTTCGGTCCCTTCTCTGTGTCCCCCTCGTCACTGGAGAAAAACCGATCTCGCGGAGTTGGGTGTTCTCACCAAGGAGACTTGCTGTTGCCTCCAGGGCGGGGGGGGGGGGGGGGG
>NC_043715.1:2915203-2930600 GCF_006229205.1 Suricata suricatta
CATCCATCTCCCTGATTCCCTGGGGCCCCGTCTCAGGCATCGCTGGCAAGAGTTTTGTTTTATTTTAATGAACTGTGTTTGTACAACATATACAGAAAAGAGTACAAATCACGAATATCTAAGCGCGTTTTCACAAAGCGAACAGAGTGGACAGGCTCCCGGGACCACTGCCAAGTTCAGCACAGACTCTTAGCGCATCCCCGGCACCGAGAGCCCCTCACGGCCACACCGTGGATTAGGACTGCCCGGCGCGTGAGCTTCTCAGAAATGCAGGTTTACAGGACGTGTCCTGATCCTGCGTGACGCTCCTTCATGGCCTTGCGTTCGCGGCTCATCACTTCCCCACTGCGGATCGCTGTCACTGCTGATGGACATCCGGGCACTCCCGGGTCTGGCCGATGGGGACACGGCTGCGGCCACCCTCCCCGGATGGGCGTGTCCGTGCACGTGGGCACACCTCGCTGATGCACACCCCGCCCACAGCGCGGGACAGGCCCCGTGCACCTGCACTTTAGTCTCAGACATGTTGGTGGCGTGTGGTGTCAGCTCATGGATTTCTGTCTCTATTTCTGAGATGACACGGCTTCCAGAAAGTAACAGAAGAATATACTCATGACCTGGGCTCCGCAAAGATTCTCTTTTTTTTTAACGTTTTGTTTATTTTTGATACAGAGAGAGAGAGAGCATGAGAGGGGAAGGGGCAGAGAGAGAGGGAGACAGAACCGAAAGCGGGCTCCAGGCTCTGAGCTGTCAGCACAGAGCCCGATGCGGGGCTCGAACCCATAAATGTGAGATCTGACCTGAGCCGAAGTCGTAGGCTTAACCGACTGAGCCACCCAGGCGCCCAAAGATTCTCTTTTTAATGTTTTATGTATTATTGAGACAGAGAAATGGACCACAAGCAGAGGAGGGGCAGAGAGAGAGGGAGACACAGAATCCAAAGCAGCTTCAGGCTCCGAGCTGTCAGCACAGAGCCCGATGAAGGGCTTGAACCCATGAACTGTGAGATCATGACCTGAGTTGAAGTCAGTTGCCCAACTGACTGAGCCCCCCGGGCGCCCCCGAGACTCTGCTTTAACGCCTGGTCCAGGCAAACAGGGAGCAGCAGTCACTGGTGTGAGGACGGGGGCTGGGTTTCTCCCAGCCTAGCACTCCTCTGTCTCCCCTGCCTCCCTCCTGGTCCTGCCCCGAAGTTCAAAGCTAGTCTTTCCAGAGTGGAATTGTTCTCTTAATTGCCCATGATGCCTGGAATTTACTCAGCACCTGCCTTCTGAGGAGTTCAAAGTCATTTGCAGATCCTGCTGATAAAATGGTGGCCCCGCGGTCCAGCTTCTCTGCTAAATAACTTCTGTGCCAGGAGGTAGTTTTCAAAAACGGCTTCTCCACAGTCCCAGAGACCTGGGGCGCCTTTATGAGCCGGCTCTGTGCTGGCTGGAGCCCCAGGAGGAAGGCGCCATTCATCCAGGCTTTACAGGATTATCCAGGAGGGTCGGCGTTCTCCACGGTAACGACCGGAGTGTGGCTGTCGGGGTGGCCCGGTGCACCTGCCGATGCTGCCGCAGCTACACCACCCCTCACACCTGGGCAGGCAGGGCTGGTCCAGGCGAGTGGGGAGGCAGGAAGCAGAGAAGAGGGCGGGGGTGTTTTGGTTGTGGGACCGGCACAGCAGGCAGATGGGGAGAAGCCCGGGACCCAAAGGAAGTTAGGGCCCACCTGCGTCATTTCCCATTTGCGGCAAGGGGTCCCTTGGCTCCCTTCCCACCGTGCAGACCGGCCTCGGGCACCCTTCCGCGGCCAGCAGGGGCTGAGTTCGTAGGCAAGAGCCTCCCTCTGGGGGAGGCCCCCCTGGCAGTCAGAGAGAGGGACCGATCCAGGACCAGGGTGGCCACGAGGCACCCGCCCCAGGAGTTTGGGTGGGGGCGAGGGGGTGGGTGCGAGGAGCAGGGCATGGGGGCCGGAGGAGGCCGGGGCGGGAACCCTCAGGCATGGGGCTCCGCCTGGGGGCCCAGGCTTAGCTGAGTGTCTGGCATGTCAGTGTCCATTCGCACCCCTGAGGCCTCTTGGAGGAAGTGTGGGTGCTGCCTGTGCAGTGGGGTGGGCAAGGGGAGGAATGTTCCAGAGACTCTGGATGATAGGGAAACGTTCGTTTGTGCACATTCTCTCTGTGCTGATGACCAGGAAGCTCCCGGGGTCTCCCCACCACCGTAGCCCCCCTGCCCTGACCTTGCCCAGTACCTCCCGGAAACACCAGCAGCTGCTCCCGCCCTCAGACCCTCCCCGGGGAGGCCAGACCCCCTCCGAACCCCTGGAAACACGCCGCAGGGAAGAGATCTGGGAAAGACCTCTGACCAGCTCCCCCCGCACAGCCTGGCTCTCTGTCTCACAGTCCTTGGGTTAACTTGGGTGCGAGACTGAGGGTCACTGGCTAAGCCTTGAGCTGAATAGATCTTGTTACATAGGGTCCCCGGTCCCCGGCACCATCAGCCAGGGCCGGACCTCCCCAGCACCACGGACGCCTGCGCCACCACTCTGGCTTGCTGAGTCACTGGGGAAGGAGTGCCACAGGCTGACAGACACATCATGGTGCGCCTCCACGACCCGCCACCCCCCGCCCCTCCCAGGCCTGGGGACTGAGTTCCTGGTGACACACTTAGCTTTCCTTCGGCAGGAGCTTCCACCGCCCGCGGCAGGCGAAAACCTCCCCAGTCCGTGGCCACAGGGCCTTTGCTGGGGACCTGCCCCACCCCGCCCTCGACAGGCCTGGCCACCCAGCAACCCAGGCTCTGACAGGATACGAAAGCCCCAAACGCAGGGCCCCCTTCCTGCACCCGTGGCAGGAAGTACATGGTCACCATTAGCAAGCAGAGCCCGGGTGGGCCCGGCCTCAGCAGCGGCTGCTGGCGGGCCCCGGGGACGGGGACTCAGCAGGTGCCAGCTGACGGTGCGAGGGCTCAGGGGCTGAGGTCACGTCAGGCAGTCCTCCAGGAATGGCACTGGGGACGTCTAGGTGCTTTGACACGTGTGGACCCAACAGAATTCCAGAAGTCTGAGCTGGCCTGGAAAACCGCCCATGGTCATTCCCCACCCGCATCAGAGGTGCCTTGGGCTCCCTCACTCACCCCAGGGGCCTTGGGTTCAACTGCCTCAGCCCCTGTCCCCTAGATGGGCTCTGTTGTGGTGCATGCTGCCCGAGGTGGCCAGGGGAGGGGGGCGGATGGGATGAGCAGCGTCTACACCCACCCACTGCGCCACCCAGCACATTGGAATTGCGGGGCAAAGAACTGGGAAGGGAAGGTCACAGGGCTGCCCCACAGCAGTGACGGGCATGCCCTCAGGGCCCGAGTCACGGGGCCTCCGACACCAGGCCTCCCGTGGGGAGCAGGAGCCCTGCGTCCGCCCCTCTCCAGCCCCGCTGCCTCTGGCTCCCCTGTCTGTCGGCACGGCCGTGGGGTCCTGCCCGCTGGCCCAGCAGGCCAGCACCCGCCTGGGGCTGTAACTCCAGGAACGCTCTTTCCTCCCCCGGCTCCGAGCCTTGCCGCGATGCCCTCTTCCTACTCCCGAGTCTCCGAAGCTAAGTGGCGGCCTGGGGACCCTGCTGGGGAAGGAGGCCCACCTTCTCAGAACCGGCGCGGCGGCTGGCGCAGGTGGGCCTCACAGGCCTGGACGAGCGTCCTTGGCTTGCCCTTGGCCAGGGCTGACGCGCTTCTCACCAGCTTACTGGAAATCCCTGCTGCCTTGGCCAGGCGGGTCTCATGACCGGACACAGCCTTCGGCCACCTGGGAGGTCCTGTGGCGCTGCCCACAGCGCATCCTCGGCTGGTCGGCCGCCCTCGGCCCTGGCCCACGGGAGGTCGAAGCCCCCAGGCCAGGGTCAGCCTTGCTCTCTCGCCCTGGCACTGCCTGTCGGGGTCTCCTGCGGGCGTCCTCGGAGCACCCCACCCCGCCCTCCCCACGTGAGGGGTGCTGGCGAGTCGCCGGGTCCATGAGCGATGTGGTGATGCCTGGACTCGGGGACTCGCTGGGTCTTGACGCAGCTCACTGCCGGTTCCGACCGCCAGACATCTCCCCTTCTGTGACGCGTGAACTGCCCTGAACGTCCCCTCCTGACCTCAGCGGCAGCCCCCAGGGCCTCCCTTCCCGTAGAGGCTCCGGAAACGGTGACGGTCCTCCACCTCCTTCCCCCCGTCGAGGTTTTGATTCCCTGCACCTCGAGGCTTCTATCTCCAGTCTGTCCAGTCCTCTCTCCGCGGGGCCGGGAACTGGGGACGTGAGCCAGGGATTAATCTCACGGAGTAAGCTTCCGAAAGTCACGGGGGCCATCAGAAGGCCTCGGCTTAGAGATAATTTCCCTTCTCGGCAAAGGCCAGGCATTTAGTCCAAATGGGCAGAGTTGGGCGAGGGCCAGGCCAGCAGGGACGCAGCCACAACCCAGATGGCCATCCCAGAGGCGCGAGCGCCCGTCCCCAGCCTGAGACGCAAGACGGCCGCTGACCTCTCCTAGAGGTAAGGGGGCTTCGGGGGGGGGGGCAGGGGGCGTCCGCCAGGGGCTTGGAGGGAAGAGCGGCCATGTCCCTGGGTCCCACCTCCAGACCTTTCCAAGGTTCGGGAGGAGCCCGCTCTGCCCTCATGCAACTTCTCTGAGTGTGTAACACCACCTCCTGGGAGCCCGCGGGATGCCCCACGCTCTTCTGGACATCTGCTTGTGAACGTTTAAACCTGGGCTCTTACTGTCTTGGCGCAGAAGCAGATAAACTCCTGGTGGGCGGGGATTTAACCTAAAGATGAGAGACGGCTGTGCCAGAGAAAGAAGGGGCCCCACCCCGGGACTCGTTCCAATTTAAATGAGACATTGGAATTAAATGGGACGTCAAAGAGAAGTCCACTTTCTTCTCGCTGCTGGCTGGTGGTGCCCGGGGAGGCCCCTGCCCTCCCCAGATGAGGCAGCCAGGCCTTCCCGGGAAGCGAGGGGGCAGCTTGAGCGCGGATCTAGGGACTCAGAACGCCCTTCCGTGTGGACCCCCGTCCTGGTGAATATTTTCACAGCCGGGAGACAAAGCCGGGGCTACTGACCAACCTCGATCTTGGCCGCATTTAACTCGCTGTTAACTTGGTGCACGCCTTCGAACTTGGGTGCTGGCGCTCGGGTGGGGTGAGAGTCGGCAGGTGGCTCTCTGGCCCCCGGCGGGCTTGTCCGTGCAGCGGGGAGCTCTGCAGCCAGAGCGGGCACCACCTGCCTCTCCGGGGGTCAGCGGGGCCCCAGGTTGCCACCTGCAGGCTTGAGAAAAATGGTTTCAATCTCCGGGAAAGGAGAGCGAACCAGCTGGCCGGCTGAGCTCGGACCCCGGTCCCGCTGGGCAACCCCCTGCCTCGGTGTCCTCGTCAGTAAAGTGTCCTCGTCGGCATTAGGCCGGTTCGTTGGTGCCGGGCCCCCAGCGAGTATTCCCGGCTGCGAGCGATTCGGGGCTCCATGAAAATGCCGCTTCTGGCTCCACGTCGGCCGGTGACACGGGCGCCATCACCCCATCTTGGAGGGACCGAGCGGCAGGTGGGTGGGGGCCTTCGCAAGCCCGTTCTTCAGTTCTTCATTCAGAGGGGCTTTCGTGCTTTATGGCGGAGCGTCGCAGGTGCGGGAGGTCGGAGAGCAGCTGCACACGGGCTCCTGCGCCTTCCACGCGGGAGCCCTGCGCCGGAGCGGCTGACTCGGTTCAGAGCTAAGACGGCCTCTGTCCCCCCCTTCCCCGAGTCAGGTGCTCACCTGAGGCGGCCGCGTGCCCCCCGCCAGTGGACAGCGTTGCGGGGTGTGTGTTCTCTGCCACTTGGTCTCTTTTCCAAAGCGTTGTGATCGACACCACACCGTCCTTGCGTTTCCTACTCCGTGTGCCTTTGAGCGTTTCCCATGCGGACGCCCACAGCGCGGGGTCTTGCCCCTCGGCCGCCGCGCAACCTTCCGTCGAATGAACAGGTCACCGTCATACGCCCCCGAGTGTCCCTTCAGTCTTCAGACAAACAGCCGTTCCTGGCGCGGGTTTGACCGGATGCTGAGTGAGCAGCCCGCCCCCCTGCTGGTGCGCGCTGGTGTGGGTGTCCCAGGCCGCAGACCCCTCCCTGGAGCCGCTGGGCGGCCGCAGGAGCCTCCCTCCACCGCAGGAGCGGGGAGCCACGTCTCTTGTCAGCCGGGTCGCCGTGCAGTGGCGTCTCCTCGGGGCTCAGTCGCTAAGTGGGGGCCGGCACCTGCAGCGCGCCAGGGGCCGCGTGCCACCAGCGAGTGACAAAGCAAGGACCCGTCTCCTGAGCCCACGCAGGAGACTCTGGGCAGAGCCGCTCTGCTAACTAGCACTTCCCGCTGGGATCTTAGTGGGCTGTTTGCATGCAGCGACCCCTCCAGGGAAAGTGCGGGTTCCCGGGTTTGGGGTCCGCCCCTGTGCTCCCCCGCCGGGCAGCCGGCAGCCACGCGTGGCTCCCGAGGGCCTGAGATGCGGCTGTTCTGAACAGAGACGGGCGCTGCGTGTATCTGGGGGTAAAATGCGTGCCGGCTGTGGGAGACGTGGTCCAGAGAGAATATAAACTGTCTCATTAGTAACTTTTATCTTGATTACGTGTTGAAACTATTGTGTTGGGATAAATTGGGTTCAAAAAAAAGGCCACTAAAATGTTCTTTGCCGGTCTCTTTTTACTTCTTTTAACAAGGCTGCTAGGAAATCTGTAAATGGGGCCGGGGGAGGGTTCGATGTAGCCATGCTCTCTGCCCCACCTCACCCCCGGTGCCTGGGGGCCAGTGCCTGGGGGCCGGCGCCCAGGGAGCGTTTGATGAATGAGTGGGTGAAATCAGACCCTTGAGACCAAAACCTCCTTGGTGTCCCCAGGCCCCCGGCCCCGCCCCCAGCACCTGTGCAGAGCCAGAGAGATGTGACACCCTTGCCCCCCTGCCCCCGGGGACTGGGGGGTGGGCCCCAGAGACTGGCTGCCTGGGAGAGAACCCTGGGCTCTGTGGCCGACTCCCCTCTGCCCCCCGCACCAGGATCCCCCTCCCCGGGCCGGACTCCCCTCTGCCCCCGCGCCAGGACCCCCGGAAAGCCCCATGCCGACCACAGAAACAATGTCCTGCAGGACAGCTCAGGCCCCCTCGGGCGAGCACCCTTGTTCCCCTCCCGGCCGGGCAGTGTGATCCCCCCCACCCTGCCAGCGCTGTCCCTAGGCCCACGGGAGGCCGGGCCCACACCGTGGAGGCTGTGAGCCAGCCGCCGTGCCTGCCCAAGGCGTCGGGGAAGAAGGACACCACAGCTCGCTCGGCCCCTGGCACAGTGCCCGGGCCCTGCACCGCACGCGGCCGCCGTGATGCCCTGGTGAAGGTTAACCTCGACGCTGCCTGTGGAGCGCCGATGCCGGCGGAGCCTGAACACAGCTGCAGGCTGGCAGCTCGGGGCGCCCCGCAGAGTTACCCCCAAGCAGCGGGGAGCCCGGTCTGAAGGGTCAGGGGGGCCCCCTCTCCTCCCAAAGGTGTGCGGAGAGCTCACCCATCTGGACTCTGGGAAGAAATCAATGTCACTTAAGGTTTCGGGTGACTGAGTGTCACCCGTCAGACACAGAACTCACGCATGACAGTTTCAGTGGGAAATGTGTGCCAATGACATTTGTCCTCTGCTCTGTGACAAATGGTAACCATCACGCATGAGGCCGGACAGCTGAACGGCGACACCGTGAGGCCCCATCGAGCTTGGGCCCCTGGCTGTCCCCCCGCTGTCCCCAGCGGCCACACTTTCCGGGCCCTGGGTCTGCTTTCCCTAGTTCTTGGCTCTTCTCTAGACTCTCCATCAGCTGCCGCGGCCGCAGGACCCCGGCCACCCACGCCCTCCCTGACCTCGCTCTCCCCTGGCTCCCCCAGATCCCCTGAAGTGCCTCCCACGAGGCTGAGTGGAAAACCCAGATGTACTCAGAAATATGTAAAATAAAGGCAAAAGCTTTGGATTGGGGGGTCTCACCTCTGACCCCCGGGTGGTCTCTGGCACCGGACTCTGGGGTGCGGACAGGTGAGGTCCCCAAACACAGCATCACAGAAGTGGCATTGTGTCCTTAGAAGAACATACTAGTAGGTGAACAAAAATGCCGACCTAAAGGAACCAACTCCCCCAGATCACCGGGTACCAATCTTTGTGTTCGAGATGCTTCTAAGATCTGCTATTTGTTTGAATTTGCTAAGATCGAAGTTAATTCAACAAAACAAACTCAGCCATGGGCCGAAGGGGGCATAAGACAAGGACCCTCCTGTCCCCCATCCCCTGGCCCCAGATCCGGTCCCTGCCCCCACCGGGCACGCCCCTGCCTGTCCCCCCACCAGTCCACTGCCCACAGATCTGTCCCCGCCCCCGCTGGGGACCCCCCCTTTCTCTCCACACTCACGACCCCAACCCCAGCCCAGGCTGGTGCTTCCAACTCTCCGGCCTTGCGTGGCCCCACCCAGAGCCCAGGACGCCGATGGAAAGTCTCACCCATACCCACCATTAAACACCATTGGCTCTGGAACTTTTTAAAAAAATAACTTTTGTGATTTTGCATTTGAAATACTTGGCTATAAGGGGCACCTGGGTGGCTCAGTTGAGCGTCCGACTTCAGCTCAGGTCATGATCTCACGGTTCGTGGGTTCGAGCCCCATATCGGGCTCTGTGCTGACGGGCTCAGGGCCTGGAACCTGCTTCAGAGTCTGTGTCTCCCTCTCTCTCTGTCCCTCCCCTGCTCATACTCGGTCTCTCTCTGTTTTTCAAAAATCAACATTAAAAAATTTACTTTTGAAGTTTTGGCTGTAAGTAACGTCCCAAGGTCAACATCAGCCGGGGGTGCTTAGCCATCTTGCCTACTCGGAACGCCTCCGAGTTTTCAGTCTGACCGAAGCTTCTGTGGAGCACAGTCAACAGCGTGTCCAGGTCTCCAGCTCTCTGCTCACGGGTCGGCCCGCGTGCCCAGCCCTCACCGGAAGGTCGCCTGGCTGTTTCCACCTGCGGTTGTGGATCAAGCCCCGTGAACACGTGTGCACACGTCTGTGCGTGGACCCGGGCTTTCACGGATGGTAGACATAGGTTTAGCTTTTTTTTTTCATGTTTATTTTTGAGGGAGACGGAGCACAAGCAGGGGAGGAGCAGAGGGAGAGGGAGACAGAATCCGAAGCAGCTCCAGGCTCTGAGCGGTCAGTACCGAGCCCAATGCGGGGCTCGAACTCACAAACCTTGAGATCATGACCTGAGCTAAAGTTGGACGCTCAGCTGAGCCACTCAGGGGCCCCTTCAGCTTAACTCTTCAGCTGAGTTACTTGCCTCCTAATGTTTGAGTCCTAAGGCTTGTGTCTGGGTCCAGTCCTTTCTCAGAGGCAAAGTTTGCATGTAAGTTCTTCCAGTCTGTGGCTTGTCCGTTAATTTCAGTAATGGTGTCTCGTGAAGGTTTTTATTTTGCTGGTGTATAAATGGAATCTCGTGACTTTGCCCGTGGGCTGCGGCGGCCTGGGCTGCGGCAGGGCCGCTTTCTGCCCTCTCCGCCCGACTGGGAGCCCCGACTGCCCCGGGCGGGGACAGCTGCGCTCACACACTGACTCCTGTCTACAGCATGCACGGAGAGCAGCCGGCAACACCTGACTGCCAGGCCCCGTCCCCCCTTGCCCCTGCCCCGGCCAGGCACTCACACCACCCCCCAGGGGCACAAAGCTGCCGGGACAGAGTGTGGCCATCGAGGTTGGACAGCCCTGGGCGTTCGAGGAGCGTGGAGGAGGGAGCCAGACCCAGCCTGGGGCGCGAGGAGGGGGACTCTCAGCCTCCCCCAGGGTGGGCTGAGCACCTGTGGCCCCTTCTGATGACCTCAGAGCTGCAGGGGCGCTCGGGGAGGGACCGTCTGCGGCAGACAGCCCAGCACTGACGGGGTGCCCCCTGTGCACCTGTCTTCCCAGGGCCCGAGTCCCCTTTGTAACTTTTATTTAGGGAATTTTCAAACATGTACGTGAAGACATTTGAAGGAACAGAATGATCATTAAGACTCGAATTGGCAAGAGTGTCTCCAGCCAGTGTTTATTTATGTCTAGAACACTCTCGTCCTGTGGGAAGAATACATTTGTTCGCATTTCATTTAATATAAGAAATGACTATAAAGGGGAAATTATGATTTAAAAAGGGAGAGGCTCCACGGCCAGTCCCACGTACCCGCCCCCGCCGTCCACGGCCAGTCCCACTACCCGGCCCCCGCCGTCCACGGCCAGTCCCACATACCCGCCCCCACCGTCCACGGAATAAACTCTAGGCGCCCCGTCAGGCCAGTCCCGTGGCCCGTGTTCCTGACATCCCGCGGCACCGTGCAAGCACGTGCACGTCCACACAAAAGCTCCCAGAGAAAAAAAGAGCCACCTGCCGCTCACCCCGTGCCAGAGGGCCCTGGCAAGAGGCCAGCCCTGCCCCCGTCCAGCCGGGCATCCTTGGTCCACCTCTCCGAGCCCCATTTCCACATCTGTAAAATAGGATGTCGATGCCCCCCGCCTGGCAGGGCATCCCCAGAGGCAAACCCAGGCACCTGCAGACTATGAGTGCCTGGGCACCCAGTGGGATGGTCAGCCTCACAGCCAGGAGGACAGGCAGGGGAGGGGGACACACAGGGCTTAGAGTGTCTGTCACAGCAGCAACAGAAATTCGAGCAAATGTAGCAAGTTGTAGGTGTGCGTTTTCTCATGCCCTGGGCTTTTTTGGACAAGTGGAGGAATTCACAAACCTAACCCTGCAAACAAAGTCCCGGCTCCAAGGAAGCAGAAACTCAGCATGTCTGTGCTTGGCACTTTGGAGAAGCGTGTCTCAGCAAGCTGTGCTGTGTAACAAACATCCCAAAATGAAGTGGGCTTAAAACTACAGCTGTGTTCTATTTTCTCCCCGTTCTGTGGATGCATGGGCGTGGCCAGGTGGTTTTCGGGCAGCTCGTGACACTGGCTGGGGCTGCTGTCACCCGGTGGGGACGCACCAGTGTCGATGACCCAGATCCCTCCAAAGCCACCCATGACTCAGTGGTGCTCCCAGGGTGCGTGGTGGTTGCCCCACTGTGACCAGGAAGAGCCAAGCTTCTCGGACCCGCGTAGGGTCTGCTAGGAGGCCAGTCTGCAGGAGCACCTCCCCAACCCTGTGCCACATCACAGGCTGTCCTGAGTGGGGGTGATCTCTGCCCGCCCTGGGTCCCCGCTGAGGCTCGGTGCTGACGTCCCTCCAGCCCAGGACAACCCCTCCCTTCTGTGGCCTCTGGCCCCGTCTCCTGACGCAGCCCAGATGGGGACTGCCACCTTCCTCCATGCTGCCCCTCTGTGACACCCGAGAAGGGTCACAAGTGACCAGGCCACAGAGACAGAACCAGCCTCCTCCCTGTATCTGGGCACAGCGCCCTCGGAGAAGCGTTCTCCCAGGCACCTGAGCTGGTTGGCATTTTCGGTGAACCCACCACAGGCTACGCATCCACACTGACACGAGGATACTTGCTCAGGGCTCTGGAAGTCGGAGGGACTAGTGGGGGTGGGGGGGGCACAGCGGGGGGGAGGGGTGCATTGCAGGAGGAGGAAGTCTCCCACAGGTGTGGTCCCTCTTCCGCCCTCCTTGGCCCATACCCTGAAGCCAGAGTGCCCGAAGCTGGCATTTCCTCCTGATGCCTTCCGGAGGCTTTTACCGAAAGGTGCCTCCTCTGGCCCCCACGGCCACCTTCACGGCCTCCTACCATCTTAGCTGTCTTCCCGGTGCGCAGCCCCTAACGTCCGTGGGGCAAGGGCTTTTGACGGTCTTGTCCACCCACCGAGCCCAGAACCGCGCCCGGCACACGCAGGCTCTGGTTGAACCCACGCAGGAGGCTGTCCCGGCCTTCACCCCGAGGGGAGGAGCCCAGAGGAGTCCTCCCACTGCTCTTCTACCTCCTCTGCAGGCCAAGGGCTCGGGGCTGAAGAGGAAGGGCTTTGGGGACAGGCGTCAGGGGCCTGGCTTCCCAGCCGCCCGTCGGGGTCCACCCCTAAGGAAGCCTCACCTGTCCTATAGCGCCTGCCTTTCCCAACGCTCCAGGTGATCCTGGTCACAGGCAGGGGCGGAGCCACTGGCCTGCAGGTTCAAGGCTGCCCGCTGCTCTCTTCAGTAATGGCTGCTTCCAGGTGGGGCTGCAAGGTGAGCCCCGCCCCCCTCCCCACCCAGCCTGCGTCGGCTCCCAGAACCCACCCCACCCCCACGCCCAGAGACCAAGCCCCCGGGGTGCGCACCTCACCCGGCTGCCCGAAGACAGTGTCCACATGGGCCCTCTGTCTCTTTTTCTTTAAACAAAAATATTTTTTTCTTTTGGAAATTTTTTCTTTTTTTTTTTTTTTAAGATGTATTTAAATAATCTCTACACCCGATGTGGATCTCTAACTCACAACCCCGAGATCAAGAGTCGCACGCTCCACCAACTCAGCCAGTCAGGTGCCCCGATTTGGCAAATTGCAAACACCTACTGAGCGGAGATAATAGTATATAACGAGAGTCCACGTGACCTCAGACCTGACCCACGTTTCCCATCCTTTGTTTGGGCTCTCTCCTCCCTCTCTCTTCCATCTTTTTATTTTCCGGGATGCTTTTAAAGCAAACCTGCTCTTCCTATGAAATTCACCCACAAATATACGTCTCTGTGTGCCGCTAACAGATCGGAGCTTTAAAAAGCACAATGAGGGGCGCCTGGGTGGCTCAGTCGGTTAGGCCTCCGACTTCGGCTCAGGTCAGATCTCACATTCGTGGGTTCGAGCCCCACGTCAGGCTCTGTACAGACCGCTCAGAGCCTGGAGCCTGCTTCTGGTTCTGTGTCTCCTTCTCTCTCTGCCCCTCCCCCTCTCATGCTCTGTCTCTCTCTGTATCAAAAAACTAAATAAAACATTTAAAAAAAAATTTAAAAAAAAGCACAATGATACCTCTGTTATATCTATTAAAATTAGTAATAATTTCTTTTTTTTTAATTTAAATTCAAGTTAGTTAACATGCAGTGTAGCCTTGGCTTCAGGAGTGGAACCCAGTGATTCATTCTCTTATAGATCCTGACACCTGCCCTCCTCAATGCCCTCCCCCCATTTAACCCAACCCCCCACCCACCTCCCTTCATCAGTGCTGTGGTTCTCTGTATTTAAGAGTCTCTTACAATTTGCCTCCCTCTCTGTTTTTATCTTATTTTTCCATCTCTTCCGCTAGGTTCATCCGTTCTGCTTCTCAAATTCATAATTTCTTACTATTATCTAATGCCCAGACTACGCCCCATTTTCCACGGTTTCCTCACAAATACCTTCTTATAGCAGGTCTGTTCACATCAGGATCTGTACACGTCTCATACACGGCACTTGGTTGATTTGTCCCTACGATTCCAGGCTTCCAAGTGGGCTGTGACGCTAGATTCGAGGTTCTCCCCGAGAGCAGCCAACGCCTGTCACCGGGGAGTTTTTACAAAACGCCCCTCCCTGGGCTCTACCTGGACCGATGAGCTGGGGATCCCTGGGGCACACCTGCGCCTGAGGGTTTGCTTTGGCAGTTTTATCTACTTGTTAAGCTCCCCCTGTGATTGCGCCCCCCAGTGGCCAGGTGTCAAGTTGTCACCACTGGGAGAATGGTGGAAGCCCAGGGATGCCCTTCAGTGTCCCACAGTGCCCAGGGCGCCCCGAGACCAAGAATGTGTCAAGTGCAGACACAGAGGAATTCTGACACTGTTCCCAAGGGACAGAGACGGGGGGGGGGGGGGAACCGGGGGGCGCGGGGGGGGCGGGGGGGGCGCGGGGGGAGGAGCAAGTTGAACTGAATTCCTTGCATTCCTCATCTCAACCCATGCTGTTGACAAAACACATCCTCCTGGCCACCTGTCATCAGCAGCCCCCCACCGCCAGCCCTGAATGGGGACAAAGTCTCTCCCTCAGCTGGGGCAGCAGAGCCCACCAGCCGGGTGACCTGTGACCCCCCCCAGTGCCTCAGCCCCTGTGGAAATGGAGAGAATCAGTGTCTCTCAGAGGGCCGGTCCTGAGCAGGTGAAGGTGTGGGGGGTTTCATGCATAGGTGACGCTGTCAGTGACAGGGGTCCTATTTACAGGGCACCCCGGTGCCTGGCGCAGTGCTCAAACAGCATTTGTAGAAATGGGTAAATACCCATGTGTCCCTTGTGGAAATGCTGATCTCACAACGAGCCAGCGGAGCATTCGCTCAGCCTGCCGGGGACTTCTGTGCCTGCCGGAAAGGCCTCGCCGGTCCTCCACCTGCCGGAACAGGAACCTGGTGGCCGTGTCCGCCGTCCCCAGGGGCTCCCCCACCGGTGAAGGGGACAATTCGGAGCAGCCCTGCCCCACATCTCACAGCCAGGACACAAGCCCATGGGCAGCCCACCTCCCCTCCCGGAGCGGGCCCACGGAAGAAGCATCCTGTTGCTCACTCTGCCCCCTTCTGCCCTTATTTTGGGAGGAGAACACGACACATTTTCTACCTGTCACTCCTGACTTTGATACAAAAGATGGCAACATTTTTAGGAATGACTCAAAGGGCAGACAGCTCGGATGCTGACTGTATTTCCTGCAACTCAGTTCTTTCCTGCTTTCACCAAGGGCGTGTCACTGTCCCGCTCTGTGACTCAGTTTCCCCTCCAAGCCTCCAGAAGTACACACAGCACAGGGTGTGGAGCCCTGGGGCGTGTTCGATGGAGCTGGGGTGAGGGGCTCCGACGGTGAGGAAAGAACCCACGGTAGGGGCGCTTCGGTTCCTCCTGGCTCCCGGGGCAGGGGCGCAGAGACCTCATCAGGGCGCCTCCTGGCAAAGCCATCTGCGTTAAAGGTCTCGGGACCCACCTGGAGGGGAACCCGGGACTTACTCCCCGCTGGGCGTCAGCAAAAACCCGAAGTCGGGGCAGCAGGCCAGGAGACAAGGCCTCACGCCCCGCTCTTGCCGCACCCCAGGTTCGCCTCCAGGAGCGAAGAGTGACAGCGCGGGCAGAGAGCCAGGGGCCGGACCCCCACCCCGGGCAGCCGCCTTTTGATTGAGGGTCATCCGAAGCCCCATAGCTCCCCGAGATACGGGGGCGCGTCGCTTACTTGTCCCCAGGGCCCCACGCAGGGGTCGGGGACTGGGGATGGCAGATGTTGGCGCCTCCCACTGCTCGCCTCCCCTCCCTGCAGCCGGGCGAAGGGCCACTCGAGTGTGGCCACAGGGTACGGGGTGACCCCGGAGCCCCTCTCCACACACACCCGTACCCCCAGTCCCACCAGGGCTGGGGGTCCCGGCTTCAGGGAGCCTGGCACCCAGCCCCGGGGCGGGGCCCAAACTTGCCCCGGGCCCCACCCTCCGCCTCCTCCCCGGGCTGGGCGAGAGGAAACTGAGGCGGGAGGCCGGAGGCGCGGGCGCCGGGCGCGCCCCTGGCA
>NC_043715.1:2930700-2934137 GCF_006229205.1 Suricata suricatta
GGGGGGGGTGGAGCGGTGTATTTATGGAAAGACTTAATCCCTCTGCAAGCCCCAAGGAGGCTGAAAAGCTTCTGCACCTAATCTCCTCTCCCTGGAAGCCCTTCCCTCGCTGGTGGGGTGCAACTTCAGTGGGCACCCTCTGAGGACGTGAGCGGGAAACTGCCCCTCAGGAGGCGTGGGGGAGAGCAGTACTGTTGAACACGGAGTGAGCACCTGCTGTGTGCCCCGGGGTAAGATGGGAGCAGGTTCCACCAGCTGTGTGCTCCCTTTCCCTCCCCTGACCTGATACTGGTGTTGTCCCCATTTTACAGATGAGGACACAGAGGCTTGTGAAGGTCACGGGGGAGGAGTGGCAAGGTCAGGCCTCTGGGGCCACCAAGTGCAACCCCATTAAAATATTATTCCGGTATTACATACACATGGTAAAGTGTGCCTATCGAAAGTGCACCCACAACCGGAAATAGAACCCCCCGAGCCTCCCCTTGCACACGCCCCCAGTCTCCTGCACACTCCCCCAGTCTGCCCTGGGAGCCCGTCTTGGTTCCTCGTTTCCCCCGGGCAGCACCCCGGCTAGTTTACTGTTCTCTGTGCTCTGAAAACCTTCAGGAGGTGACCTGGCAGGTACCGGTGGCCGTGGGCCGGCAGTGTGTGGCTCAGGTCCTCAAGGCTGCTGGAAAGAACAATTGCAGGGTGCTTGGGGGGCTCAGTCAGTTGAGCCTCATGATCCCACAGTTTGTGGGTTCGAGCCCCAGGTCGGGCTCTGTGCTGACAGCTCGGAGCCAGGAGCCTGCTTCCGATTCTGTTCTCCCTCTACGACCCTCCCCTGCTCATGCTGTCTCTCAAAAATAAATATTAAAAAACAACAACAATCGTGAGTTTTCGGGGGCACCTGGCTGGCTCAGTCAGAAGAGCATATGACTCTTGATCTCGGAGTCGTGAGTTCAAGCCCCACATTGGGTGTAGAGCCTACTTAAGAAAAACAACTTTCTTAATTGCATGTTTTCTTTTAGTGTTTGTTGATTTTGAGAGAGAGAGAATCCCAAGCAGGCTCTGCTCTGTCAGGGCAGAGTCTGATGTGGGGCTCGAACCCACAAACTGAGATCATGACCCAGGCGGAAATCAAGAGTCAGATGCTCAGTCGCCTGAGCCTCCCAGGTGCCCCTGCATGCTGTTATTTTAAGTTGATTTATTTTTGAGAGAGAGGGAGTGAGCAGGTGGGCACACGTGGGGGAGGGGCAGAGAGGGCATCCCGAACCCACAGACTGCGAGATCGCGACCTGAGCTGAGGCCCCCCAGGCACCCTTTTAATAGCATGTTTCCAAATGAACCCGGGGCTCACTAACGAGTAACCTGACTTCTAACAGCGTACCTCTTATTTTTAAATAAACACTTTTATTGACATACGACATTTGAGCATTGAACCTGATCACGCAGAGGCCCAAGCAGGCAGCGGACATGTGTTGTCAACCACAGGGAGGCCAAGGCTGGACCCCAGGCGGCACAGTGTGCCGTGATAGAAAGGCGGATGAAGATGCCCCTGTGTGCCCTCCCCGCCCCCACCCCTGATGCGCTGCTGCCCGGCTGTCCCAGCGGGGAGCCAGGGACTGGGAAGTGCTCCGATTTGCCCTCGTGCCTGGATGGGAGGCGTGTCAACACTGGCAGACCTGTCCCTGGCCCAGACCCTTTGGCTGGAATTTCGGGAATTCTAATCCCGTTACAAAAAGAAAGTGCCTTTTCTATAGAAGGAAGAAGACCAAGAAGTTCCCTGTGCCGACCGGGAGCCCTGCCTGTCGGTACCTGCCTTCCTGTGTCTGCCCAGCGCGCGCCCCGATGCCCCCGCCGGGAGTGGTTCCATCCTGGAAGTGGGTCCGCCCGTCTAGGCAAACTGGCACATTCCTTGGCCTTGATTCTCCCCCTGCCTCTCCTGCGTCCTCCAGTGAGGCCTTTGTTAGGGAGGGGAGGCTCCACAGGACTGTCACTGCCTCCACTGGGAGGCTGGCTCTAGAGAGACCAGGATCCGACCTTGCGCTGGGCTCTGCCTTTCACTCGCTTTCCCTCTCTGGTCCTCCATGACCTCCTCCAGGAAACTCAAGTGAGAACCAAGACCACGTCAGGGTAGAGCTGCCAGGGCTAGCCAGTAAAAATACGGCCGCCCCTGGCTGGCTCAGGCGGTGGAGCCTGCGAATCTTGATCTTGGGGTCGTGAGTTCGAGCCCCACATCAGGTGTAGAGATTACTTAAAAATAAAATCTTTTTTATTGTTATTTTTTTAATGTTTATTCACTTTTGAGAGAGAGAAAGAGAGCACAAGCAGGGGAGGGGCAGAAAAAGAGGGAGACACAGAATCGGAAGCAGCTCCAGGCTCTGAGCTGTCAGCACAGAGGCCGATGCGGGGCTTGAACCCATGAACCGTGATACCATGACCTGAACCGAAGTCAGATGTTTAACTGACTGAGCCACCCAGGCACCCCTATTTTTTTAATGTGAGAGAGAGACAGAGTGTGCGAGCAGGGGAGAGGGGTAGAGGAAGAGAGAGAATTTTAAGCAGGCTCTGTGTTCAGCATGGAGCCTGACATGGGGCTCAGTCCCACTGCCCTGGGATCATGACTTGAGCCAAAATAATAGTCTGATGCTCAACTGAGTCACCCAGGCACCCCCAAAATAAACTTTTTAAGGGGCACCTGGCTGGTTTAATTGGGAGAGCATGGGACTATTAATCCCAGGATTGTGAGTTCAAGCCCCGCGTTGGGTGTGGAGCCTACTTTAAAAAAAAAAAAGAAAAGAAAAGAAAAGAAAGGGCGCCTGGGGGGCTCAGTCAGTTAAGCGTAGGACTTCAGCTCAGGTCATGATCTCACGATTCATGAGTTCGAGCCCCGCGTCGGGCTCTGTGCTGACAGCTCGGAGCCTGGAGCCTGCTTCCGATTCTGGGTCTCTCGGCCCCCCCCCCACTCGTTCTCTCTCAAAAATAATCAGGTAAAAAAAGAAAAGAAAATCTTAGAAAACTAAAACAGGACGCCCGGTTAAGTTTGACTACATGATGAGGATAAATGATGACGGATTTTTAACAGCGTGACCCAGGCAGTAATCGGACGCCGTGTATTTTATCTGCAACCTTTTCTCTTCGGCCACTTCCAACTCTAGACTCGTATGGCTCGCTCCAGAAAGATTTCCTCTCTCCCCTCTAGAGCGTAACTGCCGATCTGCAAAAGTAGGAACTGAAGGGAATCAGCAGACCCCCAGGGGCCTGCGGGGGGGGGGGGCACCCCCAGTCAGGAAGTGTACATGTTAATGACTTTCTGCTCCGTGCAGAGGGCACGCAGCCTTACTGACCTGTAGGTGAGCTGGCAGTACCCACGGCTGGGGGCTGAAAGCTGGGGGCTGGGGGCTGAGGGCTGGGGGCTGAGGGCTGAGGGCCGGGGGCTGGGGGCTGAGGGCCGG
>NC_043715.1:2934237-2962925 GCF_006229205.1 Suricata suricatta
CCCCCACCGCAGGAGGAAGGAAGTTTGTATCATTGCCGTGTCCCCAGAGGACCTGCGTGGCCCTGGCGGCAGAGGGGGTTTTCTGCCTGTGGGTGCGGGAAAGAACCTGTTCTCCTTCAAGCTGTTGTGCAAATAATTAACAGCCTGATATTGCAAAGGGAACATAAACAGCCCGATTCCATGCGAAAGGGAGGTTTTCACACTCCTGCCAAAGTGTGAACGGGACAACTTTATACCTAAACTAGCCTGACGCTGGAGTGAGGGGGACCCTCTGCTAGATCTTCCCTTTCTCCCTTTAAATCTTCATTTGCTAACAATTTTTAAGTGTTTTATTTATTTTTGAGAGAGAGAGAGCCTGAGAGGGGGAGGGACAGAGGCAGACACAGAATCCGAAGCAGCTCCAGGCTCCCAGCTGTCAGCAGAGCCCGATGTGGGGCTCGAACTCACGAGCCGTGAGATCATGACCTGGGCTGAAGTCAGACACGTAACTGACTGAGCCCCAGGTGCC
Source organism: Suricata suricatta (assembly GCF_006229205.1). Lineage (NCBI taxonomy): Eukaryota > Metazoa > Chordata > Mammalia > Carnivora > Herpestidae > Suricata > Suricata suricatta. The sequence goes on from NC_043715.1 coordinate 2,934,746, forward strand.
CCGAGCAGAGTAATTTTTATAATAATCTCGGCCCAAGACTTGGCTTTTTAAAAAGCATTATCAGCCATTGATATCAGTCAGCTGTGGTTGCCGTGAGCTCAAGGGCCCACGGGCTCCATTGCTAACAGCTGGTCCCACGCAGGGGTTCCCCTGGCCCTCCCTCCCCGCAGCCCCACCCCCGAGGGAGGGGACCACCCCTGGGAGCTCCAGACCACGATGCAGGACACCCCTGGTGGTCTTCTAACACAGTGCCCTCCGGGGGTGCTCGGTGACAGTGACCGCTGGCAGGACGCCTGTTTAACAGATGAGGACACAGCCTTGGGGGCTGAACTGCAGAGCCTCAGGCTCAGAGAGAGGAGTGACGTGGCTGGGGTCACACAGCTCCTGGACCCCAGTTCCTCCTCCTTCCCCGGGCCACTCCCCACCTGCCGCCCACCTGCTGCAGGGACGAGCTGGCGAGGACAGTGGTGGCCCTGCACTGGGACGAGGCGCGTCCGTGTGCAAATCCTCCACCTGGGAGTTTTAGAAAGCTGAAACAGACTCGCTGCACGCGACAGGACCCCCAGGTGCCACCTTTGCCTGACCCTGGGGCAAGTGTCCTGTGTCCCTGCACCCAGCCGGGCCCCGTGCTTTCTCTACCTCCTGCCTCCTTGAGCATCTGTTCTTTTTTTTTTTTTAATGTTTTAAAAAGAGAGAGAGAGACAGCTGGAGCAGGGAAGGGTCAGAGAGAGAGGGAGACACAGAACCCGAAGCAGCTCCAGGCCCCGAGCTGTCAGCACAGAGCCCGACGCGGGGCTCGAATCCACGAACTGTGAGATCACGACCTGAGCTGAAGTGGGACCCCCAACCGACTGAGCCCCCAGGGGCCCGTTCTTTAATCTCCCTCCGTCCCTCCCCCTTCTTCCTCTTCCCTCCCGCTTCCCGTTCTGTCCCCCCTCCTCCTCCTTTCCTCCCTCCCCTTCCATCCTTCCCTCCCCCTTTCCCCTCTCCCCTTCTCTCCCCCTTCTCCCCCCTTCCCTCCCTCCTTCCCCACTTCCTTCCCTGCTGAGTGGTTTGTGATGGTTTTTTTTTTCTAAGCTTATTTGTTTATTTTGAGAGAGAAGGGTTGGGGAGGGACAGAGAGAGATGGAGAAAGAGAATCCAAAGCAGGCTCTGGGCTGCCAGCCGGGAGCCCAATGTGGGCTTCGACCTCGTGAACCAGGATATCCTGACCTGAGCTGAAATCAAGAGTCAGATGCTCAGCCAACTGAGCCCCCCAGGCGCCCCACGATGGGGATTTTTTAAGTGACAAGGCAGCTTTGGGACCACGCCTGTCACTTCAGGACCGCCTTCCGGGGACCAGCGCACACCGCCGACTGCATCAGGGACCTTTCTAGGAAAGGGAAAACAGCACAGAGCTGCTGCCTGGGCCCCGCCGGGAGGCCATGGTGTCGGGCACAGAGGCTTGCAGGCCCATTGTCTCTGCCGTTCTTCCCCCGATTGACTTCTCTGGAAATAGTTTCAAGCTTCCGGAAAAGTTGCAAGATCACCAAACGCCCTCACGTCCCTCCCGCGTTTGCTGTAGGGTCTGTCTCTGCACGTACACACGGGTGCTTTGATTTTCCCACTGGACAGTCTGAGAGTCAGGTTGCAGGCCTGACGGCCCTAGATGCTTCGGGGTGAGGGCCCTGGACGACTCTTACCAGCTCCGTCCGGTGGTGACCAGGGTCCGAGAACTGAGCACCGACCCCATACTGTCACCCACCAGACAGTTGTCTTTTTGACTATTGTCGTACCTTTCAAACAAACACGTAACGAATCCCCCCCCCTTCCTGCGTCGGTGCCCCTGCCCTGACTGTGCCCTCCCCCTGCACCCACAGCGCGGTGGTGGTCGTCCTGGAGGGTTTTCCAGCAAACCTACCGTCACCTTCAGATAAATCATTGTCTACACCCTGGGAGGGGAGGGGGACGTCTGGGGGGCAGTCTGCTGGGCACCTGGCTCTTGATTTCAGCTCAGGTCATGATTTCAAAATCCGTGGTATCGAGCCCCGTGTCCAGTCGGGCTCTGCGCTGTCTGGAGCCTGCTTGGGATTCTCTCCCTCTCTCTCTCTCTCTCTTTAAAAATAACAAACCCTCAGATGGGCTGCATGGACGATCTGTCAACAGCGCTGGGGCCACCACTCAAAGGCTGCGCACCCGCACAGCGTGTCGGTCCTGGGGGTGGATGGTGTGTGTGTGGCTTATGGCGGCCGGCGTGGGTCCCGCGTCGGTTTATTTGTGAGCCCGACCTCAGGGCTGCAGACCCCTGGGCCCGAGACCCCGCCTGGGGAGGGGAGGGGAGGGAGAGGGGAGGTCTAGGCCACCTCCCTCCCCACCTGCCTCCCCCCTCCCAGCCCTGTGGTTGGAAATGTGGCTCAAGGGCCCAAAGTGCTGTGTCGGATCTGCCCCCGCCGCTTGCTACCGTTAGACCTAGTGCGAGTGAACCTCTCTCTGCCTGTGTTTCGTCCTCTGTAAACGGGGATGGACCCGGCCTCTAAGAGCTCTTGTGAGCATTAACTGACCAGGAATCTCGGGCCAGGAGTTCTGGTGGGTGCTGGGCACACAGCGAACACTCCAGAATTAACACCCGTTTTCCTCACGGTTCTCTCTTCCCCTGCCCGGCCCTTCCTCTGCCCCTGAGGAAGGACACCCCTTTCCTTGGCATCTCATCTTGCAATTGGAATCCCCTGGGGAGCTTTTAATCATGCCAGTGCCAGGCCCGCACCACAGGGCAGTCACCCCCGGATCTCTGGGGTGGGACCCAGGCATCGGAATTTTGCATTTCCCACAAGCCGTGGGTCGGGGGGCCACGACCACCCTGCGGGGAGAGCCCGGCCCTGCAGGAAGGACCTGTCCTCTCTGGGACCGTCAGAAATCACAGCAGCTGACACTTCTTGGGCTTAGAGCCATGTACCGTCCAGGCAACTCAGTCTTCTGCGCTGCTCAGCAAGACCTCCAAAAACATCACCCCCATTTCAGAGATGAGCAAAGTGAAGTCTGGGTTGGTTGAGGGACCTGCCTGGGATCACCTGGCTGAGCCACTCGACTCCAGGGCCTGCTGCCCAGGCAGAGACGCCCCACCGGTGTCCCTCCCTCCCACTGGCGCCCCGGGGGCCCCCAGCCCATCCCCCAGCAATCCTTCCTGCCTGTCCCACAAACCCAGCCTGGAGGAACTCAGAGCCCTCCCCCCGGGTTTCTCCAACCCCCTCCCCATCTCCTGACCCTGCGGACCTCCGGCTGCTTCTCTGCACCTTCACTGCCCCCCATCTTCCACGCTCAAGCCCCACAGCTTCTGGCACAGAGCGAGCTTTTTCGACCTTAACAGGCACATGACTCCCAAGGGGCCTTGTTAAAATACCGATTCAGCTGGGGGTGCCCCAGATGACGCTTGGCTAATGAGTTCCCAGGGGGCCGAGCGGTGCAGCCCTCGTCCCCTCATCTCGAGGGCCTGGGGGACCCCAGCCTTTCCTAGGCATCAATGCCAGCCTCTGGGCAGGGCGAGGAGATGATGGGTTTCAAAGCTCAGGCGGGGCCTTGGCCACACCCCTGCGCTGAAGATCAACGCGGCTCCTCCCCCCCCAGGTCTGGTACGCAGGCAGCACCCTGTGAGAGCACCCCCCCCCCACCAGCCTCTCAGACACAAGCACCCTCAGAGGTGAGGGCAAGAGCCTCCTATTCCCGGAAGGGCCTGCAGAACTTCACAGGCCCCCGGGGGTCGGGGGGGGGGCCCCAGGGCTGGAACCCCAGTTCCCTCTCCTAGTAAGCCAGCTGGCCTGGGGCAGGGGGCACCGGCGCTCTGAGCCTTGATTTCCATATCTGTAAATGGGGACAGTAGTAACACCTCCCGGGGCTGCTGCAGGGGGTCAGGTGCGCGCACCTGCGTCAGCTGTGGCCACTCATTCATCCACGGCTCAGCACGCCAACGACACACCACACGGTGGCAGATCGTGAGGACACGGGCTGGGACAGTGAACTCCCAGGGACCAGGGCCTGGGCGCCCCTCATTTGTCAGACCTCCAAAGCACGTGCCGTTTTAAAGAGGGGCCGCACCCTAACAGACGGTGAGCCCATCGCGGTGGGCTCAGGGCCGCCTGCGAAAGGCCGGGGGAGGGGTTGGTTCGGAACCTGGGCCCCAACCACACCCCCACCTCAGCTGCGCCCCACGCTCCGGGCCGTCCACCGCACCTGAAGGCTTTTCCGCCAGCACCAGCTCATCTGTGAGCAAACTCAGCCCAGATGCAGCCGCGTGCACCCTGACCCCGCCAGCCCCCCGCGGTTTCTCTCCCCTCTGCTTCCTGTTGTGCAGCGTGCGCCCCGGGTGGGGGGCGGCCACCCGTGGCCGGCACCAGACCAGCCCCTTCTCTCCCCGCAGGCCTGCGGAGGCGCCGCCATGGGGCTTAAGCTGTCCTGCCTGAAAGGTAAGGGGGGCGGCTCCCCCGCCAGCTCTTGGTGGGGGGGAGACGGGGGGGAGGGGAGCGGTAAAGGGATGAGGCAGGAGAGAGCAGGAGGGCGCACCCCAGAGAGGGAGGGGGCGCCGCCAGTCAAAGCAGCATCTGTACACAGCAGGTGCCTTATAAATGCTTGCTCGGACTCGGAGCGGTAGGGCAGGTGAGGGGCATGGGAACGCCCCCCCCCCCTCATGCCTTTGGACCTTGGCTTCTTCCTCCGTGCGATTAATCCCCACCATGGAGAGTAAGGGAGGAAAAGCCAGGCACACACCGTGCGTTTGCTCTCCCCGCTGTGGGCCTGGTGTCACCGACCTAGGGGGTCCCGCCTGCCAGGGAAGGTCCGAGAAGGACTCAGCATCACTGTGGGTTTTGTAGGGCAGTGCAGACGTCTGTCCTGTGCCCTAGGCCCTCTGTCCAGCGTCCAGATGTGCCCAGGGCCACCTGCGCCCACCTGGTCACCTTTCACCTGGAAGCCCGTTATTCGGGGACAAATGCCCCCAGCCTGAAACCGGGGGTTCGTTCTGATGGCGCCTCCCCCTCCCAGCAGAGCTGACTCACTTCTTGGATGTTTCGGGGATGCTCCTGGCCCCATCCCTTCACCGCAGGAAGTCAGGGGTGCGGGAAGGCCCCAGCCAGACAGGAGGACCACCTTCAGTCCCCAGGGCTGGGCTGGGTGAGCTCAGGAGCGCATCAGATTGGCCCAGCTTTGGGCGTAGGCCCCGCCCCTTGGCCAGGGGGTGGGGCATCTTGATGGACAGTTTCTCTAAGACACGGAGCAGGTGCGTGGGAACTGGGGTTCCCCTGGAAAACAACAGGGTGTCGTTTGCAAAGTGGGGATGGGAAGCTGGAGAGGCGGAAGCCACCCCCCTTCCCCCAGGCCCCGCCCCTCTGAGGCCGTGGGCCCAGCCCATGCGGGAGGAGGGGCACATCTGCTGAGCCCACACCTGTGGGGGCAGGGCCCCGTGGTGGCATCAGGAGCGCGGGACCCTCTTCCCTTGGACTTCAGCGCAGGTCCCCACAGGGCTGGGCACAGACAGGCATTCGGGACAAGCTTGTGGTTTTGGGCTTGAATTGTGGCCTAACATAAAATTTGGTCTCTTAACAACCCTCCGTCCCCAAACCTTCTCCTTTCCAAACCGAGCTCTGTCCCCGCCCTTGCACACACTCCCTCCCCGCCCCACCTCCCACCGGCCTGCCGCCTTTGCTGGGTCTCTGGCCTGAGTGGGTGATACGGGATCGGTGCTCTGAGACTGGCCACTTGACTCAGCGTGATGTGCCCAGGGTTTGTCCTGTTGTCCCGAGTGTCACCACTGCCTTCCTCTCCCAGGCCGAGTGCTGGTCCCTTGTGTGCAGAGACCACGGCGGGCGTAGCGCTCAGCCCTCCATGGTCACGGGGCTGCCTCCGCCAGCACATCTCTGACAGTAAGCCAAGGCCCTAGAGGGAGCGCTGGGGCCCAAGTCGGGGGTGGGGTGGGGTGGGGAGAGTTATGCCCGGGCACCGCAGCCCCTGCCCTGCACATGCTTGTCCCATCACCTCGGCCCTCGCCGCCCACAGGCGCGCTGCCACCGGCTGTCAGGCAGTGACCCGTGCGTGTTTAGTGTCTGGCACCGGCCACACTTGTCCTTCCACACTCCCACGCCCATGTCAGGTTCCGCAAACCGTTGGTCTTTGGTCGTTTCCAATTTGTTGCGTTTGGAAATAGAGCCATTTTGAACATCGTTGATGTCTGAGTTTTAACATTATTTTGAGAGAGGGAGAAAGCGCAAGTCAGGGAGGGACAGACAGAGGGAGAATCCCACACAGGCTCTGAGCCGTCAGCACAGAGCCTGACATGGGGCTCAGACCCGTGAACCGTGAGCTGGTGACCTGAGCCGCAGTCAGATGCTCAGCTGACCAGGCCACCGCGCCGCCCCTACAACTCTAAATTCCAGAAATCAGAATGACCCAGTCCCGTAATTAGGTCGCTGGTGAACTCTTACCGGGCTGTGGCCTGGGCCAGGCCCTGTTCTGTGCGTGCGGGTCCGCTTCCCTGTCTCCACGGCAACCGACTCCGGGCTCCTGGCATCCCCAGCTTCAGATGAAGAGGCTGAGGCACAGAGAGGGGGTGCCCTTTGCCCGAGGCCACACAGCCAGGACCCGGCGGGATTTGGACCCAGGCTGGCTCGGTTCAGGCCTCGCTCCCACCCCTGCTGCTACAGCGTCCTCGGAGGGAAACGTGTGGCGGGAACGCCATCTGCGTGCTCACACTGAATCCTCACAGACTCCTTATTGGAGGGTGACTCAGTTTCTTGGAGCTGCCGTAACAAGTTTATTGCCGTAAACTTGCGATTTAAGACTTGACCAGAAGTTTTACATCGGGGTGCCCGCAGGGTCACCCCACGGCCTCGGATGCTCCAGGGGAAGGTCCTCCCTGCCTGGCAGTGTCCCCACACGGCCTCCTTCCTGTCTCTGTGTCCTTCCGCTTATAGAGACACCCGCCTTTGCACTTGGAGCCAACCTTAAATCCAGGACGATCTCCTCACAAGGCTCTTAATTAATCACATCTGCAAAGACCTTATTTCCAAATAAGGTCACGTTCTGGATAGACATGGATTTGGGGGGGACACCCTTTACCCAACTACGAGTCACTTCACGGCCGGGCAGGAAGGTGCTTCCCTGTCTGGCGGCTGAGCCCCAGCCCGAGGTGGGGCACTGGCGGGGGTGCGGCCTGGGAGGAGGAACATGTCGTTGTTTCCGGTCCCCCAGGGCGTGGGTGCTGCTGCCCGAGGGCCTGGCCGGAGCAGCTGTCCCCAGAGCGCCTCCCTGCACCCTCTCCTGCAAGATCAGGCGTGGCTCCTGTGGTGGGCTCCCTCTATCTGCCGATTCCATCCTGTCTACAGCCGGTCATTGTGGGTGACTTTACAGATGGGGAGACCGAGGCACAGGTCACGGGGCCGGGCAGGAGGGGTGAGCGGTTTCCCTGGCGCACAGGGCGGGACGGCGCTGCCCAGAGACAGCCTGGAGGGCTGTGGGGCTCTCCACGGGGTCCCCAGACCTGCCGCCTCCGCCTCACCCCGTGGGACCCTCCGACGCTACTGAGTCAGAAACTCAGGGGCGGAGACAGGAGGTCACAAACCTTGTGGGGAATTCTGGCGCCTGCTCAAGTTTGGGAAACATTGGTGACGTGGCTCTGGGGTTCGAGAGAGCTGAGTTCAGAGCCCAGGTGTGTCCTTGACTAACTGCAACTTTGTGCAAATCCCTTCACATCGCAAAGCCTCGGCTTCCCCATCTGTGAAATGGAATGATGAGTGAGACCATCTCCTGGGCCAGGTTTTGAGAGTTACCTTAGATCGGCACTAAAGATAGGACAGCGGACAGGGTTTCCTGTCTGCCTCAGGCCCTTTGCACCTCCCTGCTCTGAGGATGGTGGCTACAGGTGCAGGGAAGTCATGCTGGAGGTGTGGGGGCCGCCTCGTGGGCTGGCGTGGTCCCTGGGCTCCCCCGGAGGGTCCTGGCCCGGCCACCCGCAGCATCGCCACGGAGACAGGGTCCCGGGCCAGGCCGGTCCCAGTGGACTGTCCTTCTAGGGCCGCCTGGGGCCTGGTGGGGCGAGGAGGGAAGGGGACCAGGAGATGGAGGCTGTATCCGGGCTTGGTGGCTTGGTCATGTGTTTCAATGACTGTTTTTTTTAGACCAGTTTTAGATTTACAGAAAGTACAGTTTCAAATTTACAGTTTTGCCTCAAATTAACACACGGGCCCCTTCACCAGGGTCACCAGATCCGTTCCGACGGGTTATTATAAGTGGAGTCTGTGCTCTGGGTTTTCCTCCGTTTCCCCTGAAGCCCCTTTGCTGTCCCAGGAGCCACCTGCAATGACCCGTCACTTCTCAGCCTCGTCTGTTCCTGAGGCTCCTCAGAGGCTCCCGTCTCGGTGCCTCTGACCTGAGGAGGGCCGTTCGGGAGGGCGGCCCACTGTTGGGATCTGGCCGAGGTTGGTGGGGTTTTTAGTGTCTTCTGAGCAGGGGACACGGGCACGCCCTCCCTGTCCCCCCACCCCGACTGCCCAGGGCATTTCTCCCAGTTCCCTTGCAGGGGGGCTCAGGCCTCTCCTCCACTTGGCCTGTAGCCCAGGCACGGGGTGGCTGGGGCTGGCAGTCCCGCTGCCCGTTTTTCTGATTGGTGTCAGGAGGCCTAAGGCCCGCCGCGGGTCCCAGGGGAGAAGAGGGTCCCGTCTAGGGCAGGCGCTGGTTCCAGCGTCCAATGCTGCCGGCGCGGCCCGTCCGGGGACTGCTCATTGCACAGACTTTGACTGCATCCCTACTGTGTGCTGACCCGGGGCTGGACACGGGTTAGATGGGAGCAAGCCAGCCGTGTGTCCACGGGGAGAGGAGGGAGAGCTGAACATGATTTGGGACCGCCGCCCCCCCCCGCAGGTGTGCTGACCCTCGCGCTTGGCAGGCCCGCCTGGCCCCTGGCCGCCAGCGAGCCTGCGGGAGCTGGTCTGGGAGAGGGGGGAGGGGGACAACGGTGGCAGGGGACAACAGCAGGTGCTCAAGGAGAGAAGCCGCGGGGGTGGGGGCGGCAGGGAACTTGGGGTTTACTCCGGTCGGGGCTGGGAGCTCCATGAAAAGGGAGGGATGGAGGCATCCACTCGGCCGGTACAATTTTGAGCAGTTTTCAGAACAAGTGGGGGCTTTGAAAGAAAGCCAACAAGGTGGGGCTCACATCGAGGCAGAAGATGGCCAAGGTCAGTGTCTTCGTTTACTAGGCTTTAGCGTTCCCATCTGTACAGTGGGCTGCAGCTTCCCACCGATGGGGATCCTGGGGGGGTCCCTGACCTCACTGCCTGCCCCTGCACCCCCTGCCCACGGGGACAGGGCCCAGGCCGGCGCTGTGTTCCCGAGCAGCCTTCCACCTGTGCCAGGCACTGCACTGGGCCCACACATGGGAGAGGCCGAAAGGAGTGTGTGAGCACAAGACCCAGACGGGTCAGTTTTGCTGCAACAGTAGTAAAGGGAGATAAAGGTACAAGGCAGCCGAGGGCCCTTGCTGGACGTACATCCGAGCCGGCCCCTTGGGGGCAGGGAGCAGCATTCCTGGCGGAGAGGCAGCAGGTGCAAAGGCCCTGAGACAGGAACAGTGAAGCAGGGAGTGTGGCGGGAATGAGGGGCCCAGCAGGGGGAGGGGCGGTCTCGGCGGTGCCCAGAACGCCCTCTTTGGCACAGGCTGCACCGGATCAGTGCGGACCAGGGGTCTCATGAACGGTTCTCCTGGTGGCACAGCCCTGGCCCATCCCAGAGGGCTGGGACTCGGCTGGTATGGGTGGGTCCTGGGCTCCAGGATGTGTACGAAGGTTCCGGGCTGATTCACTGGTGCCCCCCAGGGTGAGAACCGCGTCCGGGGCCCCTGTCCTTGCTTTTCAGACAAAACCTGGGCTGTGGACTCGCTGCCCAAGGCGACCAGGTTAGTGTGGCTGCAAACCTGGGAGGCAGGGGCCTGGAGGGCGGGGAGGCCCCCACCCACTCAGAGGAGGGGTGGATAGTCAGAGCCCGTCTTAAATGCTGAAGCAGGTGGCACTGAACTTGGCCCCACCCCCACAGGAGAGCCCGCAGCCCTCCAGGCTCCAGGCCAGGACCTAGCCCCGCCCTGCTCACCCCTGCACCCTGCCGCCTGCTGTCCTGGGGAGGAAGGGAGGGATGGCCGAGGGGGTCACGGTCAGGTCGCCTGGCCTGGGGCGTCCTGGAGGACCAATCCCAAAGCCTGTGGCCCAGGGCAGGCTTAGGCTTCTGAGCATGGGCTAGTCCTCCACGGCCCCACCAGCTTGGGGGCAGCTCCAGGGCACTGGCCATCATGAGGGGGCCCACACCGTTGTCCTTGATCGAGGGGGACAGGCTTTCCCCTGCCCATCCACTGGACGTGGGGGAGGGCTGTGCTGGGAGGGGTATGACCTTGGCCTCCGGCTGAGATGAGGGGAGCGTGGGTGTGCCTGGCCTGAGTGCCTGGATCACCCCGCCTCAGTCCCTCCCAGTCCCCATAGGGGGCCATCGCCATCGGCAGGCCCTGTGGCCGGGGACTCACCTGGTCCTGGGGGACAGGGCTGAGCCACAAAGGGACTCCCTGTCCCGTGAGCCCTAGCCACCCCCACAGCCGGCCTCAGCTCCTGGTGGCCCACGCTGGTGTCCTGGCCATGGGGAGACCACCAAGGTGTGAGACAGGCCTGGCCGCTCTGTCTGACCAGCTAGAGAACCGCACGCACGGCCCGTGAAGGGAAAAAGGAAAAGAATATGCCCAGGAGGATATTTGCATGTGTAGACAGAGAAAGTTCCGGAAAGGGACACACAAAGCGGTAACTGCAGCTGTCTCCACGTGAAGAAGCCACCAAGAACAGGGTGGCTGGGGGTCGGCCGAGAGCCGGACCTGACGGCCTGGACTCTAGTCGCTGGTGGTGCTGGCCTGGGAGAGGGGCCAGCTGGACGCCGTGTCCTCACCCCAGGACTCTGGGGTTCCCTGTCCTCTTCCCTGGGCCTGGGGACCACACACGGGGCCCCCATCCTGAGCAGGAGCACCCCAGCCCCACTCCTGCCTCTCCAGACTACCCTCCGAGCCTCCCCACGACCTCGCCTTGATCCGACTTCTCTGGCAGCACAAGGGCCCACCTTTCCCCTTCCAACCTCCTCAGTCCGTGGGGCCCTGTCTCAGAAAGTGTTTTATTTCTCCTTTTTATTCCTTTATTTTCTGAATATATAAACACCTCCATGGTACAGAGCGTAAAATGTACCAAAACATATGTAGTAAAGGGGCGCCTGGGTGGTCAGTTGGTTAAGCATCTGACTCTTGGTTTGGGCTCAGATCTCACAGTCCATGGGTTCGAGCCCGGAGTTGGGCTTGGTGCTGACAGTGCGGAGCCTTCTTGGGATTCTTCTTCTCTCCCCCCCCCCCCCCCCCCCCGCCGCCTCTCTGCCCCTCCCATACTTGTTCTCTCTCTCTCTTAATAAGTAAATACATAAACTAAGAAAAAAAGATATGTACTAAAGAGCAGGTCTGTCCTTGCCTCTCTCCTAGCCACCTGCTTGGAGCCAGCCATAGTCGATGCTTCCTTGGGAGTCCTTCCAGAATATTCTACGTCTGCATGCACAGACATATTCTTGGGTGTATTCCTTTTCTCTTTCCCACGTGAGTGGCATCAGACCCGCCGTAGCTAGCAGGGCGCGTGCCCTTGTCATTTTAAGTTTTGCCACGGGAGCTCAGAAGTCCCGCCCAGAGGCCCTGCCCCCACCGCGTGGGGAATGAGTGAGCCAACATCGCAACAGCGGCCTCTTCTCTCCTCGCTGGCCTCACGGGTGCGAAGTGGCGTCCGGGGGCGGTTGACGTGTTCTGTCTTTTCTGCGAGACAGGGCCGCGTTCTTGCTGAAGGGAAGCGCGGGCACAGAGCAGAGTGAGGACAGAGGCCCGCCTCCGTGTCTGGAAACAGAACGGTCCCCTGGACCACCCCCGTCCCCTCACGGCACCGATGGTTTCTCCCGAGTCTGATCTTTACCTGCGGGACCTCTGACAGGTCACCTCTTGCGTTGCGAGAACAGCCTGGAGCGGCCCAAGCCACGCCGGAAACTCGCCTGAGACCCTCTGACGTCACCGGGGGCCCGCGTGTCCTCAGTCTCTGAGAAGTGAGAGCTGGCCCGCCACCGGCAGCACCACACGGACGCCCCAGGGCCGAGCTGGTGCAGGGTTTCCTGACTGTCATCTGTGCACGTCCTGGGTCCCCGCCCAGAACTCTGCAGCGGACTCCTGCTGCCTCTGGCAGGACGGGTGTGCTGCGGGCCGCGGCCGGGGATCGGGGGAGGGGCGAGTGGTGTGGTTTGTCTGTGCCTCAGTTTCCCCCACTGTAGGGTGTGGTCTGGAGAGGCCCCGGGCACAGAAGAACATTTGTGTGAGTCAGTAAGAGCCAGGACCATGGTTCCCGGCCTCTGGCCTGCGGGGGACCCGGCGCCCCTCCCCGTCAGGTCGAGGTGCCACATTTGGCGGGAAAGAGCAGGACGCGCAGTTACATTTGAGTTTTAGGTGAATGAGGATTAACTGTCCCGAATCTTGCCTGGAACTTGTGCCAAAAGTTGTTTGCGTTGATTTGCCATCCCCGGACCCAGGGAACACTGGTGGGTATTTCCCGTTGTCACGGCAGGAGGACGCTTCGGCCTCTCGGGGCCAGGGCTAGCCACCTGCTTGCTCTGCACGGGGTGGCCCCTCCCCGAGGCAGGGTCGGCCCCAAAGGCCAGCGGGGCGGACGGAGGAGCCCTGAGCTGCAGGCGCCAAGCATTTCCTGCGAGCAGGGCCCGTGCCGGGGGCTTTGCCTGCTGCCTTTGACTTCGGTTCTCCTGCACCCTCACCCCCCAACCTGGCCGAGACCCAGGGGACCTCCCCTAGACCAGTGCCAGGACTCAGGGCTGGGAGCCCGCCGGGCACCCCCCCCCCCCGGCGTTGGGGGAGGGGGTCGGGAGCACATCCTCCCCACCTGCCTGCCCTTCTCTCTCTCTGGCTCCTCCTCCCCGGCTCCTGCTCCAGCGGCTCATCCCTGACGCAAGCCGGGGCTTTTTTCTTAATTAAAAAGAGATTTAAAACATCCACCGCTGTCTCCACGGGGCCCAGGCTGCCTGGAAAAGGGAAAGCCGTCCTCACTGCCCTGACCTCGTCCTAATAGTGCAAGGCTTTCCGCTTAATTGGAATGAAAAAAAAAAAGATTAAGTGCATCTGGAATGCTTGGAGGCATTTGTCTGCTTGTGTTTTGAAAGACCTACACTCATCTGACATCCGGTCAGGAGGCCGTGCTGGCCCCAGCGCACCCCATTCCTGCCCCAGGGCCTTGGTGCGTGCTGGGGCCGACCCGAGTGCCCTCACCCTCCCTGCATCTTTCCTGCCGCTCTCCGATCGGCCCCTCCAGGAATCCCTTTCCGACTCTGACCATCTGATGCCCCCCTCGGGCTGCTTCCCATCAACTGCTTCTCAACACTGACCCAGGCTCCAGAAAGTGTGTATTTGATTTGTTGCCTGGCCCCTGGGAAGGCAGGGTCCCTGTCAGAGCCCACATGACATCGGCCGTGGTCCCTGACTCCTCTGTCCCTCAGTGTGCGCATCTAGAAGATGGGCTCACGCCATCGTCTCCTTGGAGGAGGTCACACAGCCCTGGCTACAGTCAGCCCTCCTGACAGCGGCTTGAAACAGCGGGGCCCTCTCTCCGTTTTCCTTCTTTCTGGCTGGCCCTGATCTCTTCAGGGTCTCCCTTCTGCCCTGGGTCTGGAGGCGGAGGAAGGCACAGAGTGGGGAAGGAGCGGAGAAACATGGGCCAAGACGGTTCTGTTCCCTGCTGTGACCCCAGCGCACAGTGGGTGCACGCCGAGTGCCCGTGCGCCGAGCACCCACCCCGGGCCCCGCTCTGCGCGGCAGGGGGAGGGCCGGGGCCAAGCCCAGCGAGGTCCCAGACAGCCGGCAGAACCCACCGCGTCAGACTTGGTCTCCCCCCTGCCCGAGCCGGGGCCATTCCCATCCGATACGCGAGATGCGCCTCCGGGTGTCCGCGAGGAACCAGGAGTGTTACGTCAGAGCCGCCCCCCCCCGCCCCCAGCTGTCCCGCGGCAAGGCTGGGCTCAGGGGCCCGTGAGGGACAGCAGCTGGCTGGCACGCAGTAGGTGCTTAATATTGGCTGACCCATGAGTGAGATGAGTGAGGGCTAAGGTTAGACTCCCGCGCTGCTGGTGACCCCACGAGTTTACCGAGCGAGCTCTGCGTGGCCAGCTCCGTGGGCCTTCCTCCCCTCAGCAGCGCCCGGGGGGGGGTGGGGGGGGGGTGGCTGTTATTTACCTCTGTCGTGCAGGTGAGGAAACCACGCCCAAAGAGGCGGAGTCATTGTGTGTTCTGGCCTCCGGGTCCTCGTGGGTCCTACCTGGGTCTCCAAGCTGGTGCCGGCCCGTGTGCAGTTTTCAAAAGCAGCAGCAGAGGGCGCCCATGAGCCATGCTGCGGGCGGCAGGCGGCAGGTGTCCGCTGTGGCCTCGGAGTGGCCTGGGGGCCCTGAGAGCTGCAGAGGCAGAGAGGCCCCGGCCCAGGGAACCGAGGAGCCCTGAGCAGAGGAGGCTGGGCAGTGGTGGCTGACGCCGGAAGGGGCAGGCCGGGAGCTCAGGCTGGGGCCACGCAGCCTGTGCATGTCCTCTGGCACCTTCTTTCCCGAAGCCTTGGCATCCTCGCCTGGGGAGCGGCCAGGGTCCTCAGATGCACCCCGAGGGGCGACGTGAGGAGGCTGCAGTGTCCTCGACCCCGGGGCCCCCAGGCCCCCGCCAGCCAGCTCCCCCTCGGCCGTTCCTCCGGCACCCGGCCGGCACGCACCCCACCCCGGGTATTTCATTCCCACAGGACTGGCATTAAGCCTCCTCTTATGGCCAGGAACTGGGCTTGGAGCAGTGCCACTCTGTCCCCACGGTCACCGTAGCTTGGGGACTTCCTGCCTTGGCTGTTGGACTCACCTGGGCACTGAGGCTCTCTGGGGGTGGGGTCCCCTGGGGCAGCCGCTCCCCCAGAGCTGGGGGGAGGGCAGAGCCAGGTTGGGGGGACATCTGTCTGGCCCTGGAGCACAGCGTCCCCATTTTCCCCGCTCCAGGAGGCCGGGCTTTGGCTGCCTGGCCTGTTTCACCTCTGGGACCAAGAACAGTGTGTGCCCCAGAGCAGGGGCCCAGTCAAGGTCAAGGGACCGCCAACCCCCCCAAGCTTCCGCACAGGCACCCCGAGACCTTCTGGTGTTTCTGGGGCGCTGGGACCCACTCCCCATCCCCTGCCTCCTTGGGGCCTGGCCCCCTGAAATCCCAGCCAGACCCACCCCTTTCAGGAAATGGGCTTTTAATGGCCTGAGGCGGGCACATAATTAACGAGTAACAATTCTGGCTTTAGCACAAATGAGCGGCTTGTCTGGGGCGCTGGTTGGCATTTGCTTTTAATCCCCAAAGTAGGCTTTATCTCCGGAGAGCTTCTCCCTCTCGCTTAGCCGCCTCAACTGGAGGCTGGGCCGCCCCTGGGGGGATCTGGGAGTCTGCCCTCCATCTCTCCGCCCTCTGCCCTCCTCCCTGCCTCCAGCATCTCCCCAGGGCCCACTGAGTGACCTGATGCTTCTCCAGTAAGAAAGTGGGCTTTGTCACCAAGCTCCAGAACCCGTTAAAATGCAAATGTAGGGGCCTTGGGAGGAGCCTGGCTCTTCCCAATTAGCATTTTATTTTAGAATTTGGGAATATTCGTGGAGCAAGGGGCCTTGAAGACAGCGGTCCTGTTTCTCATGACAGTAATCAGAGCCTCCTTTGTGGCCAGCACCCCGTGAGATGCTTTTTATGGATGGTTCTAGAGAGAGCGAATGGGGGACGAGCACCCTCCAGGCCCCCGGCTCTCCGGGCTAGGGCTTTACGTGAATCCATCCATCCGCCCAGCCCAGCACCCCTCGGGGAGGGCACTGTCCCTACACAACATCAGCCGGGCTTGGGTTTTCTTCTCGTTTTCGGCATTAACCAGCCTCGGGCTTTTGAGGTTCTGTTACTGCCTCTCGGACATCAGGTGCACTCCAGATCCAAACGCCCCGACTTCTGGGCGGCATAGGGCAGGGACTGGCAAACCACAGCCCCTGGGCCGTGCCCAGCATGCTTCCTGTGTTTTGTAAATAAAGTTTTATTGAAACACAGCCACGCCCATTCACGTGCAGGGTGTCAGTGGCAGTCCTCCGGTGAGGACGGCCAGGGTGAGTGGCTGCAGCACAGACCGCAGAGCCTCCCCGAACACAAGGCATTTCCTGTCTGGCCTTGCGCAGGAGGCTTGCCAGCTTCACTATATGGAATTACAGAAGCATCGGGTTTGCAGACAGACTGGCTTTGGGTTCGGGTCCTGGCTCCGCCGCACACTGGCCATTCAACGAGTGGAAGTTCTTCCCCTCTCTGGTCCTCAGTCTCCACGTCTGTGAAATGGGGCCGGGTAGACTCTGCACCTCCTAGGGGAGCAGTGAAGACTAGAGGAGGGAGCCCTGTGTCTGGCGTGCCGCAAATAATCTGCGAATGCCAGCTGTGCCCAGCGAGGACAGGAGTGCCTCCTCCAGGCGCCTTCCTTTTATCTGTTTTACCTTCCGGCTTCTACTGCTTTCAAGGAGGCTTGAAATCCACGGCTTTGGGTCAAGTTGGCTGCTGTCTCAGTGGGTGCTCCCGAGGGACTCCTAGTCTGGTGGTGAGACGTGGCCTCCTCCTGCAGAGCTAACTGGCCCGGCAGATCCGGGGGGCTGGGGTGCTGCCCGGGAGAGCCACTGTGGGTGTGAGTTCGGTGTGAGTGAAGGGGGAGGCCGTCCAGGGCCCGGGAAGCCTGCTGTGCTCACTGGGAGCAGGCTGTGTGCAAGGGGGGCCTCGCCACCCCCACCCCTGCAGCCCTGGGTCCAACCATTTGCTTCGTCAGCGAAAACGGGAACACAGTCCATGGGCCGCCCTCACTTCCGACGCCAGGTGTAGCGGCTCGTTCATCCCCCGGAAGGACAGCACTCACGGAAAGGTCTGGACTCCTGGTGATGATTTATTACAGGGAAAGGACACGGATGCCAATCGGCCAAGTGAGGCAGTGCATCGGGTGAAGCCCAGGAAAGTTCCGGATGGAGCTCTCCTTGTCTCTCCCCAGAGTCGCGGGGGTGTCACCTTCGTGGCAGACGTGCAACACACACACACGCGTGCACACGGAGTGGGGCTGACAGGCGAGGGTCGGCTGAGCCTCGTGTTCAGAGGTGTTCGTGGGTGTCCCCCTCCCCCTCACTGACCGATGGAGGTCCCGGCTCCCGTACCCTAGACGTGACCTCACTTGGAAACAGGGTCGTTGCCGATGTAATCAGTCAGGAAGAGGTCATGCTGGAGGTAAGGATCCATGTGGGGAATTACGGATTATAATCCAACAAGACTCGTGTCCTAGCGGGGAAATTTGGACGTAGACACACGCAGGGAGAAGCCGTGTGAAGATGAAGGCAGAAACAGGGGTGACGTGTCTACAAGTCAAAGAACGCCCAAGGGCGCCCGCAAAGCACCGAGAGGCAGGGACGAGGCCTGGGGGCAGGGTCTTCCGGCACCTGGGTCTCAGACTTCGGGAGCAAAGTTCTGCCGTCGGAGCCCGTGGTCTGTGGGGCTTTGTCACGGCGGCCCAAGGACACGGGTACACCGAACTCCGTGACAAGGGCATGGTTGATTGCCTATGTGGCGGATCTGTCTCCAGTCCCTTTGGGTGTCGCCCAGGGCCCTCGTGGCCAGACTACCCCATGTGCCCAGGGCCCCCGGGCAATGAAGGCTTGCCCGCCCGGCGTGGCACCCCAGGGGCTTCGAGACCGCCTCCCGGAAGCCGAGAACAGAGGCCGGAGAGCAGACGTGATCTTCCCAGGGCCATGCGGCCAGCGGGCAGCCGGACCGACTGGGAGTCAGGGCCTTCGACACCATGCCGGCTGCGGGCAGCTCCTCTGGGCACAGAGCCCAGGCCCCGCCGCATACGGGCCGAGAATCCGGCCTGACGCCGTCGCTCCCGGTCATCCGACGTCCCTGCTTTTGTGGGTTTAAACAGACTCTCTGACCGTCCAGGCGGGAGCTGCTGTCAGAGGGACCCCCCTCAGGGGGCCACAAGGGACCCCAAGGCACCCCTGTGGTTTTCCCATGACGCAGTGGGTGAGGGTCTCCCCACAGTGCACCTGCCGCCCCGTCCGCCGCTGGCCAGCGTGGGCTGTGCGGACTGCATGTGTTTCCAATCCTGTGTAACACATCGCCCTCAACCTCAGTGACTGAAGCATCGTCTCGCAGCGTCTGGGGTCGGGAATGACCTGGCTGGGAGCCTCTGGCTCCTGGCTCCTTGCGGGGACATTTAAGCTGTCAGCTAGGGCTGCGGCGTCATCCAAGGGCCTGACGGGGCTGGAGGACCCCCAGACTCCCTTTCCTGGTGGAAAGGAGGCCCTGCCCCTCACCCCACCCCACTGGCTGCTCAGTGGTCCCCGCGGGGTGGCGGCCGGCTTCCCTGAGGCCAGAGGGCTAGGAGGAAGTCAGAGTCCCCTGTGACCTCATCTGGGAAGTCACGCGGTGCCTCCCCTCATGTTCTGTGGGCTAGAAGCTGCGCTAAGACCCTCCAGCCTGAGGCGGAGGTGAGGGACGCCTGGGGACGAGCCCGAGGGCTGCGCACTGGCCCCCCAGGGGCCACCGAGGACCCCATCACTCAGCTCCTGCTGTGGGCCGGACCCAGGTGCCTGAGCGAATGTCATCCCCACGGGGGCTGTTTGGGCAGAAACCCTAAGCGGTGGGGGTGGGGGGACCCAGCTCAGCGGTGCCTGCGGTGGATTCGGTGGATTCGTATTTACAATTTAAAGCCCCCCGCTGGCTCTCTCCCCGGCCCTGTGCCGGGCCCCAGAGAAGCACAGATGCGTGGGACACGGCTGCCCTGCGGACGCTCATGGTAAAGGGAGACAGAATTGAGAACTAAGGTTTCAGTGCAGTCTGATCAGTGCTGGGAGAAGATGGAGGAATCAATCAGTGTAGACGGACAGAGGCGGGAGGGACCACATTTGCTGGGACACGGTCCCCAGAGAAGAGCCTGTTGTGCTGGGCTTTGATGGGTGAGTAGGAGCCCGTTCCCCGGTACAGGGAGAAAGCACATTCCAGGCAGAGAGAGCAGCACGGGCCGAGGCCCAGAGGGGTCGGGAGCCTAGGGTGGGCAGGCGGCGGGGAGTGAGGCTGCAGGTAGCTCGGGCCAGACCCTGAAGGCTGAAAGCCGGGCTGAGAGCGGCTGTGATTTAGGATCAACATCTCCCAAAGGTGTTTCACGACTCATGGTTCTGTGCGAGGTCGACAGGAGCTCTTCCACACACAGACCCCAAGTCACTTAAATTCAGGAAGCCCCGGGTGAAGCTCACTTCAGGAGCTGCAGGACTTCTCAGAGCCTTTAATTCGGTAACAGGCACGAAGATCCCCAAGAGAAAGAGAGATTAGGTGGGGTCCAGTGAACATTCAAATGTGTGCTCTTCCCAAACTCATTTGATTGTGCAACCCCCGGGGGCCACGCTTTGAGAACTACTGCCTGTAGCAAGTTGTCAAGAGGCCTCGAGGGTTCTGCTGGTGTGCGGTGTGCTCGGGCGCGTGGTTTCTGGCAGAGAGGCCAGTTAGGGGCTGAGGAAGGAGAGAGAAGGACATCAGGGCTACTGAGGCACGATGGCATCTGCGGGCTGGTGATGGGTCAGGTGACGGGAGAGGCGAGGAGGGAGGGAGTGTGGCCGGCGCTCTGATTCCTGGCAGCAGTGGTTCCTGTGACTGGGGCGGGAAGGAGGGAGCAAGGGTGCGGTGTGGATGGCACAGGGTGGGGGGAGTGGTCCCAGCGTCTGTGGCGGGGCGTGGCCGGCCCACCTGTGCCTCCTAGTAGCTGTCACAGGGCCAGAAATTCAGCAACCGTAGAAGAAAGAGACAGACCCTCCCAGGAAAGCCCAGTGCGCCCGAACTGGCCCGGGACGGGACAGAAAGCCTGACTAGCCCCGTGTCGGTTACAGACCCCAAACTCCTAATCAGAAAGCCTTTGCACAGAGGAGATTCCAGGCTCAGATGGTCCCAGTGGGGAACCCAGTCAAATGCATAAGGGAGAATGGAAGCCCGTCTCCCGGATGACCTTCCAGAAGGGGGTGTAGGGGAGGGGTGGCCACATGCGGGGCTCCGTGAGTCAGACAGGCCGGTCCCGGTCCAGGCCGCGCTGCGTGCATTGCTTGGAGCCGTGTTCCGGGGCCGCTGGGTACCAGACGCTGATCTGGGCACTGGAGCCACGTTAGTGAACCAAGCAGGTAAAGCAGTGCCGTCCCCGGATGACACAAGCGTGGACGGGCGTCGAATGGCCCCGCGCCTCCGTGTCCTCCTGCCTGAAGCGAGGGCGGCGCTCCCCTCCGTGCTGGGAGGCGGCGGGCGGGCGGCTCCCAGCGGCCACTGATGCTTGTCTCCCTGTCGTGTGTGACCCTGTGTGCCCCACGGCCTCTGCCCCCTCAGGCCTGAGAATGTGCAGCGGCGGCAGCCATGACGAGGCCCCCGTCCTGAGCAGCAAGCACCTGGACGTGCCCAGCATCATCGTCACCCCCCCGACCCCCACGGGCGCGATGCTGCCACGGGACTCCAGCCGGACAGGTGAGGCCGCCCTGCGCGCTGCCCGGCCTGCCTGCGGGGCCTGGCTGGGGACAGCTCACGGCCCCCCTCCGGTGCCGCGGGTCTGAGCGCACGTCCCCACCTGCCTGGCGTTCGTTAAAAATTTATGCTTGGATCTGCGTCCGCGCCACTGTGGGGCCCTTGCGCACCAGCCTCAGCAAGATGTGGTGTATTAAGTAATTAGCTAGACAGCCCTGCCGGCGGCCCGGGCGGGTGATGGATGGGGCCGGGAGGGCCCAGCAGTAATGGATGGACGTGCCTCCCCGGCCGGCCGGGGGCAGGCACGCCGGCTCGCTGGCCACAGCACTTCCGCTGGGCAGGTCTGGCGCGGGGACACGCCGTGTCTGGGCCGAGCCCGTCTCCGGGCCTTCCAGACGCAGCTCACTGCAGGGCTGGGGAGGGCGGGGGGGCGAGGAGACAGACCGGAGTCCCCGCCTGCCCCTCTGTGGACACTGTTGGAGCCGGTGGGTCACGTGGTTCGTTTGTTCATCAAAGAGCTTTATCGAGCCGTGCCTGTGCTAGGTGCTGAGGCCGCCGTCACGAATCACAGTGACAAAAAATCCTGACGAGGTCGGCGGTGAGTCCGCGTTCTCATGGAGTCCTCAGGGTCACTCTGGGTTAGGTCCCGTTCTCGTCCCCGTTCACAGAAGGGCAAACTGAGGTTCAGAGAGGTTGAGACATTGGTCATCTCGCTGGTAAGCAGCAGGGCTGGGATTCAGACCCAGCGGTGAGACCGGCCCCAGGCCAGGCGCTCCCCCCCCCCCTTCCCCCGCTCAGTGGCATCATTCAGCCAGCCAGCCGCCATGACATCAGTCCTGCCCTGCTCCGGCGGGGGGCCCCGGCTCACAAGGCTGATGTGGGGCTGGTGAAGTCTGGTGTGGGGTGGGAGTGGGGAGCTTGGATAGACTTTTCCAGAAGTGCTAAGCTTGGATCTCAGCTTGCCCACCAGGGTTAGGTCATCTGGAAGAAGCCGTCGGACCCCCTCTGGGCCGGTCCCTCTGCAGGGACCGGGGCTGGGCCCTTCTCAGTAATGGCTGTGACTCACGCTGGGTCACGCTCCCGTGTCCCCTTCCCAAGTGCCAGGCACCAGGCTGCCGCTTCTCATAATGCTTACTTCTCCTTCCAACCCTGAGGATCGTGAGTACCACCCTTATCTCTAGTTTACAGAGGGGGAAACAGGTCCAGAGAGGGGCAGGGACTCGCCCAAGGGCACGCAGCAAGGCGGGAGAGGGGCCACGCTCTTGCTCCCGTGTCCAATCAGAGAGCTCTGTGCAGACAGCAGAAGCTCGGGTCCTTTTCCCTGCCAGCCTCGGTGTCCTCATCTGTAAAATGGGATCACAACCACCTTCCCAGCCCCCAGAGCCAATGTGAGTGTGGGGAGACTTAGGGTCATTTTACAAGATCAGAGGCCCTGAGCTTAAGCATCTCCAGGGGCAGATGGGTGGAGAGAGACTGCACAGGGGTACGCTTCTGTCTGTCTGCTCAGACCCCGTCTCTCCGCTTTTCCCCTTGCAAAGAATGGATGCATGGGATCAAGGGCACAGCCCTCAGGGTCGGAAGACCCTGAATTCAGACCCCTGCTCCATGACCTGTCACCTGTAACTTTGAACAAGAGGCTCTACTTCCCTGAGCCTCAGTTTCCCCATCTGTAAAACGGTGCCTCAGCGGTTGGGGAGGACTGGAGACAGGGTCGGGGTCTGATTCCGTGCCCTGCGCAGTGGCCGTGTTGTTGACATTCTGTCCCCAGTGACGTTTAGGGCCGGGGAGACCACCAGGCCCGGCTAGCACTCCCTCCCAGCGACCCCGGGGCTTCCGCAGGCGGTGAGGAGGTAGCGCCGCCTGGCTGACCTGAAGCAGGTCCCCGTCTCTGGGCCTTGACTTCCCATCTCTAGGACAGGAGCCTGGAGGCCCCTCCTAAAAGAGGCTGGGTCGGAGGTGGGACGCAGGTATACAAGCCCAAGGACCTCAGCCAGGGCCCCAGCGACTCTGCGCTGGGTGTGGGCAGAGGGTGTGTGGGGACGGGCCAGGAGCCCCAGTGTCCCTGCCCCCCCGCCCCCCCCTCAGCATCCTTACTGCCACCGCCTCTCTGCGTGGGGAGCCCAGAAACGCTGGCCCTGGGGCTCCGGATGTGGCAGGTGGCTGTCCTGAAGCTGACCCCTTCTCTTTCTCCTAGTCTGGCTGGAAGAGGCAGGGTCACACCCGGAGGATGGAGACCTAGACCCTGAAGCCTGAGGAGGGGGCACAGGCCAGAGACCGTCCTCACGGGCTCCTGCTGGCCCCAAGGCCACACGTCCCCAGGGGCGGGGCTGCCGGGACACATGCTGAGGACCCCGCCAGGAACACGAAGGACTCCGGTGCCCGATGGGTTGCAGGACGAGCCCTGGCCGCATCCAGACCATGTTTCCGGGGCCCCAGCGAGTGGACCGGACCCCTGACGCCCGCGCGTTCTTGCTGCTCCCGGAGCCGCGGGGACGGCCACCGAGGCCTCTTCCCGGACCCCCGCGCCCTCGCTGCGCCCCAGGCCACGCAGCCGGGCACAGAACTTGCAGGAGTGACTCCGTTTTTTATGCGTTGTTCTACAGCTCTGAGAACAGTCCAGAAAGCGATTTATGAGTTCTGTTTTGCATTATAAATAAAGGTCATCTGTGACGGTCAGGGGCCCCCGCTGCTTGGGCTGGGCAGAGGAGATGGAGCCCACGCAGGTACTGGGGTTCTGAGAATCCCTTCCCGCGGCGGGGCGGGGCTGCGCGGGCCGGGGAGGCAGGGCCTCGGGATGGCCTCAGGCCCTCCTTTGGCACACTGCTGGAAGCCTGGCCTTGGCCCCGAGGCCCAGCTCCATCCTTGCCAGCCCTGGGAGCCTGGCAGTGATACACCTCTAGGATGGGAGGCAGTGGTTTTGGGTTTTTCTTTTTGCAAGAACGTTAAATTGTTAGTGTCTCCGTCCTCCCCCGCCCCCCAAACTGTTCTGATGGGGACACCTGTGTTTGGCTCCTACCCGATGCTGGGTGGCTTCTCCCGGTTCAGGTGTGCCCGCTGTGTGAGCTGGGTTAGCAGAGCCTGAGCCAAGGCTTTGGGGGGAAAAGGGTTATTTATTTGGAAGGTGATCTGGGAGCACGCAGGTAGGGCGGGGCATGGGAAGTCCCGTTGGGGGGACCCTAAGACTGCTCTCAGCTCGGTAACTCCCGGGAGGGACTCCTGGAACGCAGGAAGGCCACCACGGGTATGTTTATGGTTTCTTACAGTGAAAGATTGCAGATGACCATCGCAAAGGGCGGGGACCACAAGGGCCGGGCCCAGGAGGCAGCACACAGGAAGGCCTTGCAGACGTCTGATTCTCCCAGCAGCCCTGATGACGCATGCTCATGTCCTGGCAGCCCCCGGGTCACCCTGAGCCCCTGCGTTCGTGGTTTGCACTGGGGGGTGGCCATGTGGACATGGCTGGCCGCCCACATGCCGACCTCTGGAGGTCAGGCTGGTGTGAGTGACTCAGGCTTACCGTAAATCATCCTGTTAGCCTGAGCCTCGTGGTCGAGGCTCCAGGTAAACAAAGACACTCTTATCGGGCAGGACATTCCAAGAGCTCAGAGGTCACCTCCCAGGAGCCCGGGGCAAAGGCCAGACCGCTCTCTGGGAGGTTCCTTCACTGCACCCTGGGAGGTTCCTTCACTGCACCGGAGAAGGGAGGCAGGGAAGGGAAGGAAGGAGCCGTCAAGGGGGTCCTGGGGCCAATCACCCCCGGGGGCTTCTGGGGAGGCACTGCTGAGCCCCGTTCAGCGCCTTCCCCCCGCCGAGGGGGTGAGGACGGGGGTCCGCATCCTCCGCCTCCCATTCATTCCGGGCTGCTCCGGAACCAGCTGCCACTTCTGGCCCGGCCCCTGGCACCTTGCAGAGGACAGCGGGCGCCCTGGAAGGCTGAGTGCCCGCAGGGTGTGGTGGGCCCACAGTCAGGGCCTGCCCTGTGGGTGTGCAGCCTGCATAGTCCCGCGGAGCCCCCCTCGGAAGGGCCTTGGTTTAAGGCTCTGGGGTCCCGTTGTGTTTTCCTTTAATGCTTATTATTGTTGAGAGGGAGGTGGGGGAGACAGGAGATCCCCGGCAGGCTCAGTGCTGTCAGCACAGAGCCCGATGCGCTGCTCAAACTCACAAACGTTGAGATCATGACCTGAGCTGAGGTCGACGGACAGTCAACCGACCGAGCTCCCTGGGCACCCTACGGCCTTGCAGCTCTTAATCATTCATTGTTGAACGAGGGCCCGCGTGTCCACTTTGCCTTGGGTCCTAGGAATGGCCTCCCTGGCCCTGCTTCCCGCCCGGGTGGCCACCTGCGCCCTGAGGTGCAGCTCGGGCCATCGGAGCCTCTTCTGTGGAGCCCACCCTTGTTCCGATGAGAACAAGGTCAAAGGCACACTGCAAGGAGAGCATAGGGATGGGAGATGGTGGCCATTTCTGGAAAGAACAATCCACCACCACATAGGTGCACTGCCTGTCCCTGGCCCCGCCCCCAGCCGTCTGGTGCTCCTTTACCAAGGGCCATGCCAGCTGGGAGTCTTTTCTGTCGCACCCATCTCCTACGGGCGAGACGCCCTTTCCCTGTCTCATAATCCTTGACATGCAAGTCCTCCGGTGATCGGGCACCCCCTCCACCAGCTGGGGCTGATACTACCCAGAGCCCACCCTCCAGCACCATGACACCGGACCCTTAGAAAATAAAACTCCATGGGGTGCCTGGGTAGCTCAGGTGGCTAAGCATCTAACTCTTCATTTCTTCATTTCGGCTCAGGTCATGATCTCATGGTTTGTCAGATCAAGACCCACGTAGACTCTGGTGTGGAGCCTCCTTGGGATTCTCTCTCTCCGTCTCTCTTTGCCGCTTCCCTGCTTGGGCTTTCTCTCTCTCAAAAAAAAAATTTTTTTTAACATTTATTTATTTTTTGAGAGAGAGACACAGAGTGCGAGTGGTGTAGGGTCAGAGAAAGAGGGAGACACAGAATCCGAAGCAGGCTCCAGGCTCTGAGCTGTCAGCACAGAGCCTGATGCAGGGCTCGAACGCACAAACCGTGAGATCATGACCTGAGCTGAAGCTGGACGCTTAACTGACTGAGCCCCCCAGGAACCCCAAGGTGTCTATTATTTAGCACTCAGACACTTGCTGTGTGCCCAGCAGAGCTCTGGGCCCTTTGAACTCCTAAGACGCTCTGGGAGGAAACTCGTAGGAGATAGTGTGTAAGTCAGTTTTCTTTTTGCTGCGGTATTGCTGTGTAACAGACAACCCCTGGTGGAGGTCGAATGTGTATCCACCCCCCAAATGCATATGTTGAGACCTAATCCCCAGTGTGATGGTATAAGAAGGGGGCAGGCGCCTGGCGGCTCAGTCAAAGTGTCCGGCTTCCGCTCAGGTCATGATCTCACGGCTCGTGGGTTCGAGCCCCACATCGAGCTCTGTGCTGACAGCTCGGAGCCTGGAGCTGCTTCGGATTCTGTGTCTCCCTCCCTCTCTTTGCCCCCCATCCCCATCACACTGTCTTTCTCTTTCAAAAAAAAATGTTAAAAAAAAGTTTTTTAATTAAAAAAAAGAAGGGGGGCCTCTGGGAGGTGACTGGACTGACAGACACCCTTACAGGAGACCCCCTCAGAGAGATCCCCCCACGGAGGACACGGCCGACTCTGAACCAGGAAGTGGGCCCTCACCAGACGCCGCCCGTGCTGGTGCCTCGATCCTGGACTTCGCAGCCCCCAGAACTGCGAGAGATCGTTTCCGTTGTCGGTCAGTCGTCAATCTATGGTTTTCTGTTCTAGGAGCACAAAGGGACAGAGACACACGTGCTGCCCGCACCCAGTGGCTTGGACTGCAGGCGTCAGGGTCTCACTCCCTGGGCTCTGCGTGGCCGGGGCTCTGCTGAGGGGCTGCGCGGGGCTGCGCTTTGTCCGGCCGCAGCTAGGTTCCCGTGGGCTGCGTGTGTCTCCTCTGTGGCCGGCCACTGCCCCGGGGTGTTCCCGTGGGGGGTGCCGGGGGACACACAGCGCAAGCCAGGCCGTGCGAGTGTGTGCTCAGCTCCTGCTCGTGACTCGGGGCCCCGTCTCCGGGCCGGCGGGGAGCCCCCACAGCTCTCTGGGCACAGCTTAGGGATCTCCAGCCCTCTCGGCAACCTGCTGTGGCTAATCACGGCTTCATCCAGGCTTTTAGTGCCCATGGCAACAGGAAGCGGGCTGTGAGCTGGAGCCTGGGCAGGCGGGGCTGGTCAGAGGCTGCCGGCCCCAGGACGCCACCTGCCGGGGCTCGGGGAGGTCCCTCGCTCTCGTGGGGCCCCGGTGTCCACACTGGTCCTGGGCTTCTGGCCTCTTGTAGCTGGATGCCTGATCCATGCCGAAGCCAGCATCCTTGGGAAACTGCCCGCTGAGTGCGGGGACAGGGACCTTTCTTGGTGGCATGTGTGCCCGAAGCTGCAGTGACCCCACACGTGACTCACTGCCCAGCCCCTGTCCCTAAGCCCCTGCCTGCAAGCAGGCTTTCTCTTCCCACAAGGGAGGGGCGAGGTGGAGGGGGCCTGCTCCGTGCAAGCTCTCGCCCAGGGAGGCCGTGAAAGTGGGGGGCCGGGCACCGCACTGCAGCCCTAGCACCCCTCATAGGAGCTGTGAGAAAGAATGGGGGGACTGGGTATGAGCAAGGACCCTACATTGTGCTGTGTGATCTTAGAAAATCACTTAACCTCTCTGAGCTGTTTTCTCACCCAGAAAGAGAGGGTAACGTGGGGAGTGTCTGAGGATTCAGTAAAACAATCTGCGTAAACCCCCGCCCGGTGCCTGGCATCCGGCGTCCGGCGTGGAATGAACACCCAGCGTCAGCAACCTGATCAGGCAGGTCGCCGACCTCTCTGGGCCTCGGTGTCCTCACCAGGGAACAGAGACAGTGCCATGGCGACCTGAATATTGTGCGACATCGAAAGTATGAGTATGAGGTGCACTGCAAGCACCTTCCCCCCTCTTCATTTTTAATATTTATTTTTGAGAGAGTGTGAGGGGGCGGGGGGGACAGGATCTGAAGCAGGCCCTGCGCTGACAACACAGCGCCCCACACGGGGCTCGAACTCACGAACCACGAGATCATGGCCTGAGCTGAAGTCGGACGTTCAACTGACTGAGCCACCCAGGCGCCCCTTTTTCTTTTCTTCTTTTCTTTTTTTTGAGAGAGAGCACACACGCTCACACACACACGCACACGCACACGCACACGCACACGCATGCGGGGGAGGGGCCGAGAAAGAGGGAGAGACAATCCCAGCAGGCTCTGCGCTGTTAGGGTGGAGCCCAATGTGGGGTTCCAACTCAGCCCCCCTGTGTCCCCATCAGCCCCCCCGTGTCCCCATCTTCCCTCCCGTGTCCCCATCAGCCCCCCCGTGTCCCCATCTGCCCCCTCGTCCCCACTGTCCCCCCGTGTCCCCATCTGCCCCCTCGTCCCCACTGTCCCCCCGTGTCCCCATCAGCCCCCCCGTGTCCCCACTGTCCCCCCCGTGTCCCCACTGTCCCCTCGTCCCCACTGTCCCCCCC
>NC_043715.1:2963025-2972952 GCF_006229205.1 Suricata suricatta
CGTGTCCCCACTGTCCCCCCGTGTCCCCACTGTCCCCTCGTCCCCACTGTCCCCCCCATGTCCCCACCTGCCCCATTCTTCCCCTAGAGCAGGAGCAGGTGAGCTGGGAGCGCCCCTCATTCCCTAAGGAAGGCAGTGAGCGCGAGATCACCCCGCCTTCCGGCCCCTGTGCCCTTAGGAATGTTCTGGTCTACACAGGAGTGCTTCTCACACCTGAAAGTGCTCTCACAGGGGTCCGGTTCAAATGCAGATGGTGTCAGGGGAAGTCTGGGGCGGGGGGACTCCGGGACTGCACACATTGCATTCACCTGCCAACAGCCTGTCCCTGTGCTCAGCTCCTTTGTCAACCGGGTGACCTTGCGCAAGGGACTTTGCCGCTTGGGGCCTCAGTTTCCTTCGAGTGGGGGGAATAACTAGGTTTGGGGGATGTTTCAATGAATGAGGAGACAGAACCGAGAAGGACGTGTGGCCCAGGATCCCAAAAGTGCTGCTCAGTCCCGCGTGGACCTCCGGGGCCTGGGGCTGCCTGAGCTCCGGGCTCCAAAGGTCCCGAACAGACCAAGTCGGCTGCTTGTCGCTGACCAAATCCAGAAGCAGAGACAGGAAAGAGATGGATTTCCCTGAGGCCGACACTGGGAGGACAGTGCACTAGCAGCTCAAAGACTCTCCGTTTATCTACGGAAAGTGTGGGGCAAAGGTGGGCGGTGAAGGTCAGGTCCACCCCTGTCTAGGGTCAGTCACAAGGGGGCTTGCGGGCTGTCCGGGCCCATGTGCTTATCACTTGAGGGGCAGCTTCTGTTCCCGTCACAGGACGCTCTGCCCTCAGGCTCCTGCCTGAGCCAAGAGACACACAGGACAGAGGGACCCGGAGTAGCCAGCTTGAGGTCCAGGCGCCTGGCTCGCTCCGTCGGTGGAGCGCGCGGCTCTCCATCTCAGGGTTGTGAGTTCGAGCCCCACATTCCGTGTAGGGCTATCCCGTGTACGGATGACTTAAGAAATAAAATCTTTTTGGGGCGCAGGGGTGGCTCAGCCGGTTAAGCGTCTGACTTCGGCTCAGGTCATGATCTCATGGCCCGTGGGTTTGAGCCCTGTGTCAGCTCTGTGCTGACAGTTGGGAGCCTGGAGCCTTGTTTGGATTCTGTGTCTCCCTCCCTCTTTGCCTCTCCCTTGCTCAGTCTGTCTCTCTCTCTCTCAAAGATAAACATTTTTTTAAAAACCTGTAAAAAATATAAAATATTTTTTGTAATGTTTATTTTGAGGCAGAGAGAGTACAAGTGGGGGAGGAGCAGAGAGAATCCCAAGAGGGCTCTGCACTGTCAGCCTGACCTGGGGCTCGATCCCATGAACTTCAAGATGATGGTCTGACCCAAAATTAAGAGTTGGGACACTCAGGGGCGCCTGGGCGGCTCAGTCGGTTAAGCGACCGACTCTTGATTTGGCTCAGGTCATGATCTCATGGTTGGTGGGATTGAGCCCTTCATTGGCTCTGCCCTGACTCAGCAAAGCTGGCTTGGGATTTCTCTCCCTCTCTCTCTGCCCCTCCTCTACTTAGGCTCTCTCTCTCAAAATAAATAAATAAATGTAAAAAAAAAAAAAAAAAGAAAGAAGAGTCAGGAGCACCCGAGTGGCTCTGTCAGTTCAGCACACGACTCGCGATTTCAGCTCAGGTCATGATCTCACAGATTGTGAGTTCGAACCCCACATGGAGCTCTGTGCTGACAGCATGGAGCCTGCTTGGGATTCTCTTTCCCTCTCTCTCTCCCCCTCCCTCACTCGTGGTCTCTCTCAAAAAAAAAAAAAATTAGAGGCTCAACCTACTGAGCCACACAGGAGCCCCAAAAATATAATCTTAAAAAACCCAGAACACAGTTTGTGGTCAGAGTGGAGGCAGCCGCAGCTCCACTTTCACTTAAAGGCGGGGGCGGGGGTGGGTATCTCTTTGGAGCTGGTCTAGAATGAGGACTTCTTTGAACCCTGATTCTCACCTCTTGCTTCCATTTTTCCCTAAACACATCCTGGGGGAAATGGATACTAATGTCTGCAGTTTATTTTTCATTTACTTTTAATGCCAAAGTCGTGCATACCGATTAAAACCGACAATAAAAACGCTTTGTAAATGGCTCCCCCCCAAAGTGCGCGTTGGCGGGGTGTGGATGG
Source organism: Suricata suricatta (assembly GCF_006229205.1). NCBI lineage: Eukaryota > Metazoa > Chordata > Mammalia > Carnivora > Herpestidae > Suricata > Suricata suricatta. The sequence continues at coordinate 2,965,183 of NC_043715.1, forward strand.
GGGCTGGCGGCAGGTAGGTGGCGGACGGAGTGGAAATAGAGGGGCGTTAGCGGTTCTGACCCCCGAGGAGGCCCGGGACCCCTACCCCGGCCCGTCCCCTGAGCAGTTCCCAGGTTCCAGGGGTGAGGGGCTGTTCCGGCCCGTGACTAGGGACTGTGAGCTTCCGGGCGGGGGCTGGGAGGGGAGAAAAGCGTGAAAACAGATGGAAATGTAATTTTTTAATGACGGCAGCAGATGGCAGAAAGACAAGCGTGTATTCGCACCGTGTCGGAGCCGTCTGAGAGTACCCGGCTCAGCCGTGATGCGAGATGTGCGTGAGCCGCTGGCAGAGGGCTCCCCAGCAAACCCTGGAGGCCTGCCTGGAGGGGGAAGGCCTCGCCGGCCTCCAAGGGAAGGCAGGGCAGCTGGGGGGGGGGGGGGCTGCCTTGGCTTTTCTGGACCCAGGCAGGTACTCTGAGCTTTGCTTTTAGCCGGTGCCTACTCTTGGGCGCCCCCCAGTGCTGCCCTAGGCCGGGCCATTGCCACGGCTCACCTGGGCTTCTGCTCTTGGCCTCCGGGTCAGCCTCACCCACGCCCAGACCACACGCCACGCTCGCTCACGCCGGCTGCACCCACCAGAGCTCTGTCCTAAAGTGTGAATCTGTTCTTGTCACGCCCCCACCCACATCCTCAGAGGGCCCCTCGCTGGGCTCAGGGTCCCGCTCTGGGCTCCCCCAGCAGGCCCCGGGAGCCTGCCACTGCTGGTGTGTCTGTGCTGTCGCAGGCTGTCTGAGGAAGGCCACCCAGGCTGAGCCGCCTGCTGAGCGTGAGTGGGGCCACCTCTGAGCACCACTCCTGTCCTCCTCCCAAGCCCCACGGTGTGCGGGCCAGAAGGTCAGGTTATCACCCCCACCCTGGAGCCCTGGAGGGGAGACAGCCCCCCGCCACGTGGGAGCCGTGGTCCTCAGGCTCCCGGGGCACAGATGGCAGGCCGGCCCCTAGGAAGCCATCCTGCCGTTACCAGACCCCACTCCAGGCTGAAAATGGCTTGTTTCCGCTGAAGGACAAGGGAGGGGAGGTATTTTCCATCATGGTGTCCCTTTTTCAGCTGTGACTGTCATCCTAGCCCCCTGCTGAGCTGGACCACAACAGCCCTGAGTAACGGCCTCCCCGAGGCTCCTCCCAGAGGCCACATGAAGGAGCATGGGGTCAGTTTATCAGCTCAGTGGCCCCTGCGCCTCGGCCCTGCCCCAGAGGCTGTGACTCCTTCAGTCCAGGTGAGACCCGGACAGAGGACAGGGGGTGCCTCCCCGGCCTGCTCCACTCGGCCCTGCGCTCCATCACTGTGCCTCGCTGGTCCCCTCCCTAGCAGGCCGTCGCTCCCACCTGGCGGGATTGGGCTTCAAGGTCAATGAATCAAGGATTGAATGAACACGCTCTGAGCAGACGGACCTCAGGGGCGTCCCAAACACGCTCAGCCCAAGAATCACCGGTGGGGGCGCGTCGGCGGGCCACGGGCCCAACGGCAGACCCTTGGCAGGACCCCAGGCCTGAGTCGGTGGTTCATGCTGCAGATGCTCAGTTTCCACATGGGGCTAAGTGGCGGCCGTCGGGGCTGGGACAGCTCCAGGACACTTCTGTCACTGCAGGAAGGTCCACTGCCGTAAGGTCCAAAGTCCCAGATGCAGACTTCCTGTTCTGAGTTCTGTTCATCTGGGTGAATCCTAATGGAACCAAAGGTATTATAGCACCGACTCTCCTAAAGGAGGCGCCGGCTTCAATTTCAAGAGTGTTGAGATGCCTGGTGGAACCCTAAAGGGGGGAGTTCCGAGCCTGGGGCTTGAATTCACGACCCCCAGGAGCCAGCATCACATGCCCCACCAACCGAACCAGCCAGGTGCCCCAAGATTTTTTTAAATAAATTTTTTTAGAAGAGCTTTAGATTTATAGACAAGTTGCAAAAATACTACAGAGGATTTCCGTAGTGTATCCACCTAGTTTCCCCTGCCCTAAATCGTGCCCTACTCTGGTCCGTCTGTCAAAATTAATGAACCAATTTTGATATGCTATTATTTTTTTAATTTTTTAAAACATTTCTTTATTTTTGAGAGATGGAGAGACACAGTGTGATCAGAGGAGGGGCAGAGAGAGAGGGAGACACAGAATCCGATGCAGGCTCCAGGCTCTGTGCTGTCAGCACAGAGCCCAACTCAGGGCTTGAACCCATGAACTGTGAGATCATCACCTGAGCCAAAGTCGGACGCTTAACCGACTGAGCCACCTAGGCGCCCCACACTATTAATTTTTTTAGGTGCAAGTCTGATTTCTAGTTAGTTACTGTGCAGTGTTTATTAGGTTCAGTGTCCAATACAGTGAGTCGACACTTCCTACAACCCGGTGCTCATCAGAACAGGTGCCCTCCTGAATCCCCATCACCTATTCCCCCGCCCCCGGCCCCACGTCCCCTCTGGTGACCAGCAGCATGTTTTCTGTCCTTGAGAGCCTGTTTCTTGGGGCGACTGGGTGGCTCAGTCATTTGAGCGTCCGACATCGGCCCAGGTCATGATCTCAAGGTTTGTGAGTTCAAGCTCTGTGTTCCGCTCTGTGCTGACAGCTCGGAGCCTGGAGCCTGCCTTGGATTCTGTGTCTCCCTCTCTCTCTCTGCGCCTCCCCTGCCCGCACTCTGTCTCCTCTCGAGCTCTCTCATAAATAAATAGACACTAAAAAAGAAAAAGCCTGGTTCTTGGTTTGCCTCTCTCTTTTTCTCCTTCGTTTTATTTCTTAAATTCTACATATGAGTGAAATCATATGGTATTTGCCTTTCTCTGACCTATTTCACTTATTACCATTATACTCCCTAGCTCCATCCATGTCATCACAAATGGCCCAACTACACTCTTTTTTTATGGTTGAGTAAGATTCTGTCGTGTGTACACCACGTCTTCTTTATCCATTTGTCTGTTGGTGGACACTCGGGCTGCATAGTTTGCCTATTATAGATAAGGCTGCAATCAACATAGGGATGTGTGTATCTTTTCAAATTAGTGTTTTTGCATTCTTTGATATATACCCAGTAGTAGAGTTCCTGGGTCATATGGTAGTTCTGGTTTTAGTTTTTGAGGACCCTGAGCGCCGCGCCAGTCTGCGTTCCCACCAGCAGTGTAAGAGGGCTCCCCTTCCCCACGTTCTTTCCTGATACACGATTATTGACTGAAGTCCATGCCTTATTCACATTTCATCAGGTTTTCCCTAACGTCCTTCTTCTGGTCCAGGACCCTGCGTGACGTTTCGTTATATCTCTTTAGGCTCCTCCAGGCTGCAACAGTTTTTCAGATTCTGTTTTTGATGAAATGACAGTTTGTTTTTTAACTGTTTATTTATTTTTAAGAGAGAGACAGAGCGCAAGCAGGGGAGGGGCGGAGAGAGAGGGAGAGGCAGAATCCGAAGCAGCTCCAGGCCCCAAGCTGTCAGCACAGAGCCCGATGCGGGGCTCGAACCCACGAACTGAGATCATGACCTGAGCCGGTCAGATGCCTGACTGACTGAGCCTCCAGGCGCCCTTCCGGTGTCCACTGTCTTGAGGGCAGAGTCTCCAGAGACCAGGAAGGTTGTCGCTTTATCCCATTTCTTTCATCTTCAGCTCTTAATTCATTACCAGGTGGGTCACTCCCACCTACCTGTGAGGCATGTTTACACCAGGGAACAGCAGTGTGAGGTCCTGACCACCCTGTCTAAAGCAGCCACACACCCCTCCAGCCTGTCCCTATGCGTCGCCTTTTCCCTCATCTGAATACTGTCTCCCCTAGTTTCTTTTTTTTTTTATTTTTAATGTTTTATTTATTTTTGATACAGAGAGAGACAGAGCATGATCAGGGGAGGGGCAGAGAGAGAAGGAGACACAGAACCGGAAGCAGGCTCCAGGCTCTGAGCTGTCAGCACAGAGCCTGACGCGGGGCTCGAACCCACGAACATGAGATCGGACCTGAGCCTAAGTCAGAGGCTTAACCGACTGAGCCACCCAGGCGCCCCATGTCTCCCCTACTTTCAAAGACCAGCCGTGAAGATAGGCATTTGGAAGTCCTCTCTGGACCTCAAGCGTGGCTCAGAGCGGAACCATATTGGAGCAAATCCCTTCAATTTCCAATCTTCCCGATGATACAAACCTCCAGGGAGACAGCGAGGTGTGTGGTCCCTGAGTCAGAAAGTCTACCTCTGGAGCTAAGGGAAGCCATTTTCTGGTTTATTTTACTTTTAATTATTGATTATTATTTGGAAGGACAGAGCATGAAAGGGTGAGCAGTTGAAAGGCAGAGGAAGAGGGCGGGGGAGAATCTTAGGCAGGAGGACCGTGAGATCCTGACTGGAGCCTAAAAAGCAAGAGTCCAACGCTGACCACCTCAGCCACCCAGGTGCCCGTTCCTGGCTTCCGTCACGTGGCATAATGTTTCCTTTTTTCCCCAAAATGTCTTTATTTTTTTAACATTTATTTATTTTTGAGAGACAGAGACAGATCATGAGCGGGGGTTGGGGGTAGAAAGAGGGACACACAGAATGGGAAGTAGGCTTTGGGCTCTGAGCTGTCACCACGGAGCCCAACACGGGGCTCGCGCCCACGAACCGTGAGATCGTGACCCGACCTGAAGTTGGACACTCAACCGACTGAGCCTGTTTTCCAGGTTCATCCACATTGTAGACGAATCAGCACCTCATTGCTGTTTGTGGCTAATATTCCACAGACCGTGCAAACTATGTGTTCTTTCTCCATCCCTCAATTGAGGGACATTTGCGTGGTCTCCACCTCTTAACTGCTATGAGTCATGCTTCTGGGCATGGAAAGGCATTGAAGAGCCCCCCAGGTGACCCCGCCGTACGCTCCGGTTTGAGACTCCAAGACGTCATCGTTTTGCAGTGTGTAACGCCACCCACCGTCTCATCTCGTTCTCCCAGCAGCCCAGCGAGGTAAGGAGCAGCCCCGCCCCCATACTCCAGACAGGGGCAAGGAGACCCCGGTGACGTGGACCCCGGGCTCTGCTGGCTTTTCCCCTGGTCCCGCCGCGCGTGGTCTCTCTGAACCCCAGCTTTGCCGCCAGCTCTGTTCCTTTGCTCTTTTACAGGCTGTGAAAACCAGGGAGGGAAGGCTCGCCAACTGTGGAACACAAATATTTGCCCGTCAAGAAAACATTCCCCTATCAGTCAAAACCCAGACGCGCTGGCACACACTCTCTGCAGATGCCTGAAGGAGCTTCTATTTCAGGAGGGACCAGGTGGCTTGCAGCTTCCTCCCTCCCCAAGCATCCGGGTTCTTCTCCTTCCTACCTCGTCTGCAGATGAAGAGACTGAGGTTCAAAGTAGTCACTTGCCTTCAGTCGCACAGCATCCCGAGGGACCTTTTATTTATCTTCCTTTTTTTTTTTCCTTCTAGTAATCTCTGCGCTCAGTGGGGGTTTCTAACTCAGGACCCCATGATCAAGAATAGCTCTCTCTGGGGTGCCTGGCTGGCTCAGTTAGTAGAACATCTGACTCCTGATCTCAGGGTCATGAGTTCAAGATCCACGTTGGTGTAGAAATTACTTAAGAAATTTTTTATGCTTTTTTTTTATTTTTGAGAGACAAAGAGAGACAGCGCAAGCAGGGGAGGGCAGAGAGAGAGAGAGAGAGAGATACAGAATCTGAAGCAGGCTCCAGGCTCTGAGCTATCAGCACAGAGCCCGATGTGGGGCTCGAACCCACAAACCTGAGATCATGACCTGAGCCGAAGCCTGACGCTCAACCAACTGAGCCCCCCAGGTGCCCTGAAATTACTTTTAAAAAAAAGGCAAAATAGGGGCACCTGGGGGCCTCAGTTGGCTAAGTGTCTGACTTCAGCTCAGGTCATGACCTCGCAGTCTGTGGGTTCCAGCCCCACATCGGGTTCTGTACAGGCAGCTCAGAGCCCGGAGCCTGTTTCAGATTCTGGGTCTCCCTCTCTCTGCCCCTCCCCACTCATCTTCTGTCTCTCTCTGTCTCAAAAATAAATAAACAAAAATTATTTACAAAAAGGCAAAATAAAAACAGCAGAGTCACCTGCTCCGCGGACTGAGACAGCCAGGCTTTGTAAGTATTTGTGTTCGTGATGGCCTTACTTCTCTTCAACAACCGGACATGGGGCAGGCCCCTGGGGCAGGGTTCAGGGGCCTAGGGAGGAAAGCATAGGGCTGGCTCTCTGGGGTGCGGTGGCTTTCCTGATTCACAACACCGGAATCTGCCCGTCTCCAGGGCCTAATGATCAAGGGTTCGAATTCAGCCCCCTGCCTGTCCCTACCAGCCTGCACTAGCAGCGTCACCTCCCAGCAAGCTTTCCTGGCCTTTCTCCAAGTGTGCATGTGAACACCTTCTAGGGGATTCAGACACAGAAGAGAGTGTGAGGACCACCGCCACTAGGTTTCACAAAAGCCCACTGTGCTGAGGGGTGAAGACAGAAGTACATCTGTACATGTGCACAGCAGCCTTCAGAAATCTGGCCTGGAATCCTTGCCCAAGTACAAACTCTGAACCTCTTCCTGAACTTTCTGAGTTGGAAGATGTGGGTGGGGTGTAGGAATCTGCATTTTCATAGGTTCTAAGCAATATGGAAAGAGAGGACAGAAGACTGTGACGTTAAGGGAAATAAGCTTTCCTTCCCACGGCGGGGGCCCGGCTGGATCTGTCCAGCGAGGCCACGCCGTGGCCTAATAAATACACTTAATACTGGCCCTGTGCGGGACCCAGTGCAGACGGGCCCTGAACTCCACCCACAGCTTGACTCAAAGTGTTGGCGGGTAGACGTCCGGGACAGGTGAATGGACACGGAAGCCATGGTGACAGCAGGGCAGGAAGGCGGGCAGCGTCCAGTGCACTGCCCCAGAAAAAAGTGCGGAGGGGGCGGGGTCTGGACGCTAGGGACCGCGGGAGGGGGTGTGGCTGCGAAACAGGGGCGGGACCGGGCGGTGAGGGGGCGGGGCCGGGACGAGGGAGGGGGTAGGAGGTCGACGCGAGATGTGAGTGAGGGGGCGGGGCCTGGCCTCGAGCAGTGCGGGGCCGCCTCGCGGGATGGGGTGGGCGGGGCCGTCAGAGGGGCGGCCGGAGGGGCGGGGGCGGGCCGCGGAAGGAGCAAGGTCGAGCCGTGAGAGAGGCGACCCGGCGTCGCTTGTGGGGCGGGACGGCGTCGCTTGTGGGGCGGGGCCGGGGCTGTGGCTAGGGGGACAGGACCAGCAGGCTGAGGAGGCGTGGTCGCTCTCAGCCTCGTTGACGTTCGCCAATCCTTGAGCTCGAAGCGGCCGCGGTCCCCGCCTCCCTCCGCTCAGGAAGGAACGCCGCTTTGCTATTGGCTGGCCGAGGCTCGTTCCGGCCGGGGGCGGGCCCCGCGCGGTGGCGGGAAAGCTGAGGCCTCCGCGCTTCCCTGGACCTTAACGAGCTGCGGAAGGCGAATAATACCGGGCCGGCAGCTGGCGCCAGCATGGACGCGGCTGAAGTGGAGTTTTTAGCCGAGAAGGAGCTGGTTACCATTATCCCAAACTTCAGCCTGGACAAGATCTACCTCATCGGGGTAAGGGCTGGGCCGGGCATTTGCCTCCGGACCCCTAGCTCCGGGGAAAGGCCGTAGTGTTGGAGCTTCCGAGGACGCCCGCCTGGTATCCGACTCACCGAGTGGTCGGGGGAGTTCGGTGGGGACCACGAGTGGTCGTGGAGGAACCCTGATGGTCGGGGGGAGAACGGGGTGAGGGACGCCGAGTGGTCGGGGGTGTGGGAAACGGGGTGGGGGACGCCGAGTGG
>NC_043715.1:2973052-2977323 GCF_006229205.1 Suricata suricatta
GGTGAGGGACGCCGAGTGGTCGGGGGTGTGGGAAACGGGGTGGGGGACGCCGAGTGGTGGGGGAGGGGTATGGGGCGGGGGACCACTTGTGGTTCGGGGGGGCGTACGGCGGGAGGGAGGCGAGTGCTGGGGGGGAACCCTGAGTGGTCGGGGTGGGGGGGAGGACCCCGAATGGTCGAGGGAGGTAGTACGCAGACGGGGCGGGGGTGGAATGCCGAGTGATGGGGGGATGCGAGAGGGGGTCCCAGAGGAGAGCGGGGCCGGACAGATGGGACGACGTTGTGAAGTCAGGGCCTGGAGACGCCAAGTCCGCAGGCTGGGCTCGGCCCCGCAGCTGTTCCCGTGGCTTCCGCGTGGGCTTCCCGTGGCTTCCGCGGAGCCCCGGGCGGCTCGGCGGGCGGGCCAGGTGCGCGCGGTTGAGGACAGCTGTCCCCGCGCTCCCTGCGTGGCGCGGCCTCACTGTGTCTGTATTCACAGCTGGGCTCTTAGTTTTCTTCGGGTTCCAGCTTGTGCGCGCCCGTCGTCTTGTTGGCTGGCGGGGCCCCCGGATGCCGCTCGCCCTGCCTGACCCGGAGCCTGATTTTCCCCTTCCAGGGGGACCTGGGGCCTTTTACCCCCGGCCTACCGGTGGACGTGCCCCTGTGGCTGGCGATCAACCTGAAACAGAGACAGAAGTGCCGGCTGACGCCTCCTGAGTGGATGGACGTGGGTAAGCGCGCGCGGGCAGGGCGGGGGGCCCGCACCTTTGGGTGGGAGCAGGCGGCCCCTTCCCCGAACTCCCGCAGCCGCCCCGCAGCGGAAGTTAATGAACTGATGAGCGGTTGGAGGCTCACCTGGCAGACTTCCCGAGACTGCTGTTACCAAGCTCACGTTGGTCTGAGAACCGTAAACCGCTTCGGGCTCAGGCTTTGACTTTAAGACATTTCAGCTTGCTTTAAATTAAGGGCACCTGGGGGGCTCAGTCGGTTAAGATCTCACGGTCAGGGGGTTCCAGTTCCGCATCAGGCTCGGTGCTGAGCCTGGAACCTGCTTCAGATTCTTGTCTCCCACTCTCTCTGCCCCTCCCATGCTCGCTCTCTGTCTCTCAAAATAGAGCTATAAAAAAGAATTTTTTAAAGTATTTTTTAATGTTTTTTATTTATTTTTGAGAGACAGAGACAGTGCAAGCAGGGGAGGGTCAGAGAGAGAGAGAGGGACACACAGAATCTGAAACAGGCTCCAGGCTCCAAGCTGTCAGCACAGAGCCCAACGTGGGGCTCGAACCCACGAACTGTGAGATCATGACCTGAGCAGAAGCCTGACGCTCAACCAACTGAGCCCCCCAGGCGCCCCTAAAAAAAAGTTAAAAATATTGTATGACCTTGAAGAGGCATTTCTTGTAACTTAAAAAAAGAAACTGCTGGCGCACCTGGCTGGTCCAGGCAGTAGAGCATGCACCCTTGATCTTGGGGCTGTGCGATTTGGCTGTCAGCACAGCACCCTATGTGGGGCTTGAACCCACAAACCGTGAGATCATGACTTGAGCCAAAGTTCGACGCTTGACCGACTGAGCCCCCCAGGCACCCCTGAATCGTGCATTTTAAACAGGTGAGTTGTCTGTGCATTAATTATGCCTCAGTAGAAAGGAAAGTGATGCGTCAGCAATGCAGACAGACTTGGTCCTGAGCCGTTGCCATATTTTTCCTACCTTGGAGACCAGAGTGGCTCCTTCTGCAAAGAACAGTCACTTTATTTGGAACGGGGGTACACAGGGAATTTGAACGGCCTCTGCGTGGCTTTGATTATCCCCTTCCAAATGGGAATCACCCGGGGAATCACCTAGAAGCAAGGCCCCTTTGAGCCAGGCGCTCGCACATGCACTTTGAGAAAGACTGCAGGCATTGTCTCCTGGTCCTAGAGGGGGTGTAGGTGGTCCAGGTGGGTGTGCAACAGAGGGAACCCTCACTTCCTTCAGCTGAGGGGCTCCTGCCAGAGCGGGGAGCCCCGTCACGTCAGGCTTTTAGCGCTGCCTCCTCTCCTGGAGTTTTGGTCCCTCCAGACCCGAGGCCATGGGGCCAGAGCCTGTCCTGTCGCCGGCCGGGCTCCGAGAAGGTGCGGAGGCGTCAGCCTGAGCTTTCTCAGCGGCCTGGGCCAGGCTGGGGTGAGCAGTAGTGTAACGGGCCCGGTCAGCAGACTCGGCCCAGGCGCGCTGCCTTCTGATTCTGCCGCCCGATGGGAGGTGCACCTGCTCCTGGGCGTCCTGTCCAGGGAGTCACCTAGCAAGCCTTGACGTCTCTCACCGAGCGCTCCCGCACGTGCCGCTCGGTCACTCTCATTGCCTCGCGGTGTTCGGATCACGGGCGAGCGCTCCACGGCTCGGTCTCCCGTCCTTCTGGCGGTGGCTGTTTGGATCCTTTCTCATTTTTGGCTGTTGCTAATGAGGTGTTCGGAGCATTCCTGTCCAGGTCTTTTTGTGGCTACAGGTTTCTACTTCTCTTGGGGAAGTACCTAGATCGGCAGATTGCGGGGTCCTAGGGCAGACTGCTTAACTTTGCACACAAAAAAAGGGGCGGCCAGCCCCCCATCGGGTATGGGCTGTTACTGTCCCTCCAGAAATGTTTTCAAGTTCCCATCTTCCCACATCCTGACCCGCCTTGGGTGCGGTCCGTCTTTTGGATTCACTGCGGAGTGTGAATGGAGGTGTTACTTAGGTCCTGGAGAAGGAGCTGTCAGCTGGATAGAGGGGTGGGGTGGGGGGGAGGGCAGTGAAGAGAAACACAGGCTGAGAGAGAGCTTGTGAGCAGGGGAGGGGCGGGGAGGGACGGAGGGGAGAACCCCAAACAGGCTCTGCACCGTCAGCGCAGAGCCCACTTTGGGGCTCAGACCCACAAACCAGGACATCGCGGTCGGAGCCGAAATAGAATCAAGAGTTGGACGCTCGAGCAACTGAGTCCCCCTCCCCGCTAGGCGCCCCCCATATGTGTTTTGAAGGAAGAATCCACAGGATTTGCTGAAGGACAGGCTGTGGGATCTGAGGGGAGAGTTCAGGACGGATGCCAGGGTCTCGGTCGGTTAGGCAAGCGCCTGAGTCGATTTCGGCTCAAGTCATGATCTCCTGGTTCTTGAGTTTGAGCCCCGGATTGGGCTCTGCGCTGCCGGTGCAGAGGCTGCTTGGATTCATTCTGTGTCTTTCTCTCTTTCTCTCTCTCTCTGTCTCTCTCTCTCTCTCAAAAAATAAATATACTTAAAGAAAAGAACGGATGCCAGGGTTGCTGGCCTGGGCTACAGAAGGACCCGGAGGTGCTGTCCCCGGGCTGGGGGAGACTGCAGGAGCGGGGGAGCAGGGGTAGGGCCGTGTCCCGCAGGGGGCGCCGGTTATGGGCACAAATGGTTTGCTCGCTGCTGGGAAGAGGGGCTTGGGGGCGATGCGTGCGGGCTGCGCGGGTCTGGATGGTATCGGCACGAGGCAGGACGAAGCCGCACAGGACGTGGGTTTGGGTGGCGAGGGGTCCGCGGGCGGAGCTCTGTGTCCCAGCGTGGAGAGAGAGGTCAGGAGGGCCTGGAAGAGTCCGTGAGATAAGCGAACTCGGAGCGCGATGTTCTGGAAACCAAATAATAAATACGCTCTGGGGAGGCTTGATCTTTGTCAGATGTGAAGGCAGAAGGAACCGCTGGGTCCGGCTGAGCAGAGGTCATGGTCTTGGCGAGCTTGCTGGCCGAGGGGGAGAATAGACCCCCACCCCCCACGGAGAGGTCGGAGAAAGGACGTTAACTCTCGGAAACCTGTTTTGGTAGCCGGTGGGGGGGGGGATTTTAAGTCCTCTCTATACCCTGCGTGCGGCTCTAACTTTGACAGGGCTGCAGTGTGGCACCAGGGGCCCCAGAGGATGGGGGCCACCACTGAGAGAGAGACGCCGCCCCCCGACTGCCCCCAGCACAGTTGTGCGTGTGTCCTTTAGCCACTGCAGTCAGTCCGGATTCGGGGCTTTCTCAGCCCAGTAGGACGGGGGATGGGACTGGGCTCCGGCACGGGACTCCAGCTGCAGGCCTCCGCCCCCCCCCGCCCCGTGTCCTCTCTCGCCCCAGGTCCTCCCCAGTCCTCACTCCCCTGGCCCTCCAGTGTTTGTACTGCCTCCCCCCACCCCCCCGCCCTCTGGTGTCCTCTCCCCTCCCTGGGCTCCAGTGTCCTCATCACCCCCCACCCTCCAGTGTCTTCACCCCCCAGTGTCCTCACCCCCCCCGCCCTCCAGTGTCTTCCCCCCACCAGTGTCCTCACCTCCTGTGCCTTCCAG
>NC_043715.1:2977423-3008302 GCF_006229205.1 Suricata suricatta
CCCCCCCCCCCCCCCCCCCCCCCGTGCCCTCCAGTGTCCAGAACGGTTCAGAATGGTCTTGCTCTCTTCTGGAAGACGCTGAATTACGTTTGTCCCGCAGCGGGTCCCTTTGTGCACGAAAGGCAAGATGCTGTTCTCTTTCCCCAAGGACTCTGGCCTCTTTCCTTGAGAAATAGACCCTGCAGGCCAAAGCAGCAGTGGTGGGAGAAACTTGCCACTTTCTGGAAGAGAAATATTTGAGGAAATAGACCCTGAATCATCTAGTGAGTGGTGTGTTCTTCCAAAAAGTGGTTTTTTCTTCGTCACGTTTTTGTTAGTTCACCGAATAGATCATACGGACACTGGGAAACCTGGGAGGCCTGAAAGCTGTGTTGGGCATGGGGAGGTAAGACGTGTACTCTTCTAAATTCCAGAAAAGCTGGAGAAGATTCGGGACCACGAGCGGAAGGAGGAGACTTTTACCCCCATGCCAAGCCCGTGCTACATGGAACTTACCAAGCTCCTGTTAAATCAGTAAGTGCCTTTCCCTTCTCGGAGCCGCGTGTGAGACGGCGCTCCCGATTCTGGTCCCGCAGCCCCGTCCCCTCCGGTCACACTTCACCTCCAGGGACAGCGGTGTCCCCGGCCGCCCGGTTGCCCAGCTCAGTAACGCGGGCAGCGTTGGTGCGCACGCCCCCTTGCCTGGGCTTTCTCCCTTTCCCTTCTCTCGTCCACCCCATCCCGCCCTCTCCTGGGAAGTCTCCCGGTTCGCTGTCACTTGGCATTGGACCCTGGCGGGAGCCTCCGTTGTCCTCTCCAGCCTGTATTCCTAACTGTAGTCGTGCTTTCTTAGCGCAGCTTCCCCGCGCTCGCATGTGCTCCGTGGGGAAGGCCAGAGGGCTCAGGCTCGCTCTGGACCCTGGCCGGGAGGACAGCCCGCTGGTGGCAGGAGCGTGGCGCTGGGACTCCGTGGCTCCCCAGTCCGGGCTGGCTCCCCAGGGGCTGCTGCTCTTCGGTTGTTGTAGTTCAAGAGTGAAACTTCTTTTCTTTTTTCTCTGAGAGACCGAGGGAGCTGGGAAGAGGGGCAGAGGCAGAGCCAGGATCTTAGGGAGCTCCTCGCCCGGCATGGAGCCCGAGGTGGGGCTCGGTCTCACAATTGCGAGATCGTGACCGGAGCCAACATGAAGCGTAACCTCCCCATTTGCCTCATTCTTCATGTCGCCTTCTCCAGGTTGCAGCCAGAGGGGTCTTCTTTTTTTTTTTTCTTCTGAAGTTTGTTTATTTATTTTGAGACAGAGTGCGTGTGTGCAAACAGGAGGGGGGCAGAGAGAGAATCGTAAGCGGGCTCCACACTGTCAGCACAGAGCCCGATATGGGGCTCCATCTCCTGAACCAGGAGATCATGACCTGATCCGAAATCAAGAGTCAGACGTTTAACCGACTGAGCCACGCAGGTGCCCCCAGAGTCGTCTTTTAAAGATGTAGTGGCCTTGCGACTCCGCTGTTCCTGGATCCAGTCCGGGGTTTAGGCTGACGTCCTGCTGCGGCTGGCGAAGCACCGCAGGCCGGGCCCTGCCGGTTCTCCCTCCGATGCGCCGGTCCCACGCTCCCACCGGCTTCCTCCTCCACACTCTCCAGGGTCCTCGGGGCGCGCTCCAGGGTACGTGCGCCTGTCCTCTGGGCGGCTCGCTAGCCCCGTGGTCCTTGTCAGCTGTAGCCTTCTGGTCACTAGTGTGGCTCTGCCCCCCCCCCCCACCATCGCTTTCCCCCTTTTGCATGCTTGCTCTCTAAAAACAACAACAAAAAAATCAAATGTGTAGGGTGCCTGGGTGGCTCAGTCAGTTAGCGTCCGAGTCTTGCTTTGGGCTCAGGTCATGATCTCACAGTTTGTGAGTTTGAGCCCAACATTGGGGTTTGGCCTTCTTTCTCTCTGCCTATCCCCTGCTCACACTCTTTCTCCCTCAAAATACATGTAGAAAAAGTGTAAGTTGCAAAATTGAAGGTTTTGAAGTCCTGATGGAGTCAGGAGGACGCCCAGCACAGAAATCGGGGAGCCGCCAGCTGTCCACTCAGGGCCAGGGCCCTCTGAGTGAGAATCTGGTATGTGACCCGGACTTGTCCTTACGGCGATCAGAGGCTGCTGTTTACGACGTACTAAGCATTCCTCTGGAAAGTGGAAGTGGTCACGCGGGCGTGGGCCCCAGCCAGGGGGAGCGGTGCGGCCTGCAGGGTGGGGACTGCTGCTGAGAGTGTCGGGGCGCAGCCCTCCTGCTGCTGGGGCCGGAGGAGCGATCCTTGGCTGGAAACTGAGGGGAAATTGACCAGCGGAGAGGGCGCTGGATGTGGAGGGCCGGGAGGTTATGTTTGGAGAAGCAGAGCTCTTGGGGCAGAGCTGAAGGGCAGGGGAGGCCAGGCTGCTGCTCTGTGACCGCAGGGTCCCTAGGAGGGTGCCCAACGGATCTGAGAGCCTCGGGTGGCAGTGGGGACAGTGACTTGGAAAATACAGAAGTCAAGGTGAGGGGCCTGATGATCATCTTTAGTTTTTTTAGAAAATTTTTAAATGTTTATTTATATGAGAGCGAGCAGTGGAGGTGCAGAGGGGCAGAGACAGTGGGAGACACACGATCCGAAGCAGCTCCAGGCTCCGAGCTGTCAGCACAGAGCCTGATGCGGGGCTCGAATGCACGAACTGGGAGATCATGACCCAAGCTGAACTCAGAAGCCTAACCAACTGAGCCACCCAGGCTCCTTTTTTTTTTTTTTAATATTTATTTTTCGAGTGAGCTTGAGCAGGGGAGGGTCAGAGAGGAGCCCAAGCAAGCTCTGGACTCAGTCTCATGAAGCATGAGATCATGACCTGAGCCAAAATCAAGAGTCAGATGTTCAACCACCCGAGCCCCCGCTCTGGCACCCAAAGTCTTTCATTTTTGAAGTTCAGTATCTTATGTCTGTGGTTCCTATTGACACTCTGGTTTTAGAATTCTTCGTACCTCATTGGGCCAGGGGAGCCAAGCGCACCTCTGTTCCGCAGGTCAGTTAAAGTAGCTGGGGTCCTTTGTCCCTTAACCTGCTGCTCAGAGCAGGGCCTTCAGTCTGATCTGTACAGATTGTCCACCACCGAACCTCCACCGCGATCGCAAGTGACTTTCAGCATGTGGACAGCACTTGCCTCCACCCCCCCCCCCCCCCCCCCCCCCCCCCCGCGTGCCTGGTGACGCGCGGTGCTGGCCTCTGCTGTCATCCTCTATGTCGTCGTCTTCAGAGGTTAGCTGAAAATCCAGCTCCCACCCCTCCTGACTCCAGTTGAAACTTTGAGCCGGAATCCGCAATACAGAGGTCAGCTCGGTTTATGCTAATTCGCGGTCTCCTCTGTGGGGTCCGCAAGTGTACCTGTTTTCTGTGGACCGGGGCGGCTCCTGGCCTGCGGGGCTTTGGGGAGGCTAGACGTGCCTCGCGGGGCCAAGCCCGGTGCCTGGCACAGAGCCGTCGCCGTCTTCCCTGGTGGCATGCAAGCTCTCGGGCAAATGACGAGGCGTGAGCACAGGAGTCACGACCTCGGAGCCGGCCCTCGGGTCGGATTCATTCAAGGTGGGAGTTCGACAGCACAGAACACTCCGGTAGCCTGAGACCCAGGGTGCCCAGCTTCCAGCTTCCTGTCTGAAGGCCCTGGACCGCAGCCTGCGCGGGCAGTTCCTGGCACCCGGCTCGCCTGCTCCAGACCTCTGCGTCTTTAAATGGAAAATACATTGTGTGTTGATAACTGCTCATGGCTTCCTGAATCCAAGCAGCATTTTTAAAAAAAGCCATTCGGGGGCCCCTGGGGGGCTCAACTTCAGCTCAGGTCATGATCTCCCAGGTCGTGGGCTCAAGCCCTAGGTTGGGCTCTGTGCTGACAGCTCAGAGCCTGGAGCCTGCTTCGGATTCTGTGTCTCCCTCTCTCTCTGTCCCTCTCCCACTCGTGCCCTGTCTCTCTTTCTCTCAAAAATAAATAGACACTTAAAAAAATTAAAAAAATAATCTCTTAAAAAAAAAAGCCACTTGTCCCTGGAGGGGCCCCGGCCGGGTCGGGCAGTGGAGCTCACCACTCAGCCCAGTCATGAGTTTGGGCTGCCTGTTGGGTGCGGAGCCTGCTTACAAACCAAAGGGCGCGCCTCCCCGGACGTGGCCCTGGTCTGCCAGGCGCTCCCTCCGTGATTCCTTTCACGTTTGCTTCCCTCAGCGCTTCGGACAACATCCCGAAAGCAGACGAGATCCGGACCCTGATCAAGGACGTGTGGGACACTCGCATCGCCAAGCTGCGGGTGTCCGCGGACAGCTTTGTGCGGCAGCAGGAGGCCCACGCCCAGGTGGGTGGGCGTGGCGGGGCAGAGGGCCCCTCCCCCCGGCAGCTGCCTCCCCGCCGGCGCAGGTGCCTTCTGGCCGAGGCGACTTCCCGTCCTCCCGGCTCCAGTACCCCCCAGCCAACCCGGTCGCTTCTCGCTTGCCTTTCAGCTGGACAACCTGACCTTGATGGAGATCAACACCAGCGGGGCTTTCCTCACACAGGCGCTCAACCAGATGTACAAACTCCGGACTAACCTGCAGCCCCCGGAGAGCGCCCCGTCCCAGGACTTCTAGAGAAAGACGTGGCCTTGTAAAGAGAGGCCTTGCGTCCGCCGGCCCGGAGGCTTGCCTGCTGGTATGTGTGCGTGCCTGAGGCCTGGTGGAGGCAGTCCTGTTTCCGGGGTTCTAGAACTGTTTTCTGGACGCATGAAAACCCTGTACCAGAACAAGGAGTGGGGTCGTGACTTTGTCGGACAGCCGCGGATTTGTGCTCAGGCCTCGAGTGGCTCTGGAACTCCCCATCTGTCGCTGTTCTCCGATGGGGGAGGCAGGCAGCTTTGGCGGGATGCGGGGTTTTTCCTGGCAGGGCCTCCGCCTCCCGCACGCGCCTGCCATGCGGGTGAGCGTCCGGTGAGGTCATGTAGCGCGACGTGGCCCAGGGCTCTCCTGTCTTGGCCAGTGCTCGTCTCTTGGCTTGGCGTAGCCTCTCCTAGGGGCGGCTCTCGGGAAGGATGGCAGATGAGCCGCTGACCACAGTTCCCCGTCCGAGCCCCAATAAAGACGGAGTGCCCCCAAACCTCGCACTGGGTTTTTCTTCTGCATTGTTATCTAGGGGGCAGGTCCTGTGGCTAAGATGGTCCGACGATCAGATGGAGATCACGGGTGTAATCAGACTGTTCTCTCGGCTACTTCCAGTCAAAGTGCAGGCGTCCTTGTCAAGAGGAAAGCTGGGGGAGGGGGGAGTGGGGGGGCGCCTGGATGGCTAAGTCGGTTAAGTGTCTGACTTGGCTTTGGCTCAGGACATGATCTCACGGTTTGTGGGTTCGATCCCCGCGTCGCGCCCCACGCTGACAGCCTGCTGGGGATTCTCTCTGCTGCTTGCACGTGTGTGCGTCGTCTTTGGACTCAGAAGCCATTCTGAGTCCTTGGTGTGATTTAGGATTCCTCGGATTATGCCAGGGGAAAACAAGCCCAAGCACAGACTTACAGGCACAGCCTGTGCGAGAAGTAGCGCCCTCGGGAGGGCAGAGCGAGGGACGCCAGGGTGGGAGGAAGCGGGCCGGGGCCTGGGGGCGGCCACCAGGGGGCTGGGACGGCGGCCAGGCTCTGCAGTGGCTGCACCGGCGGGGACCCTGCGGGACCCTGCGGAGTTTTCGTGAGAAGATTGATGAACTAAGAATTAAAAAAAAGGGAAAACTGGATGCTGGGCTCTGGGGCACGTGACCTGCCAGGAGGGCACATGGGGCCTGTGCTGCTGCTCTTGACCAAGCAGAGAGACTTTGTTGGAGGCAGGAGGCAGGGTCTCAAGGAAGGGTCCGTTTCTTCTCCTAGGAGAAACCCCTCAGTTATGGTTTAGAATCGCTCTAGAAATTCCCTTACCTTGAGGGGAGAAATGATGGGTTGCAGGCATACAAGGCCTAGAATGTTCTGTACCCAGCTGGCTGTTGGTGGCAGCGCCGTCAGGAGCACGCTTCCCTCGGGCCTTCGGAGGGCACGCATGCCATCAGCCTCGCTCAAAGCACGGCCTCTGGTGTTTGCCCTTCGGCGTTCAAAGTCCCAACTCACGTGACGTGACTCGGGCACTGCTGCTCTGTCCCGGCTGGCGGTTCTTATCTGAGCACCAAAGGGCCAGACATGGAGAAACTGCTTTGTCATTTAAGGGGACAGCTTAGAGGGTCGCCTTCAGATGACAGGACTTGCCTTTTCATGTGGGGACTCTTCTAGGCTGACACCCCACGATACTGGGGAGAGAGTCCGGATTCCTGTGGGACTCAGACCTCACCCCTTCCTCCCTTCCTTTTAAAACCCATCTTCACGTTTTACCTGTCCAGCTAGCCGGCTGAGCTGCTATTTTGTGGCCCTCAGAGAACATACAAAAAGATTTTCCTCTTGACATGATTTAGGAAGATTTTATTTTTTTTGGATGTTGTCAGAAATTACAGCAATATATTCATAAATACCTAATTACTACATTCAACAAATAATATTACAATACAATTAATTCAAACAAGTACACTTAGAACAGGTTTAATTTCACAGCATCTAAACTGCCCCCAGCGTGACCGAGGCCTCCCTCCTCCCTCCCGTGGACTGGCTTTGCTGTTCTGGCGGCTGAGCACTGGGCACAGAGTAACACAGCCGGTCCGTGCGGTGCCCGGTCTGCCCCGGGTCCAGGCAGAGTGAAGGAGCTGAAGTTCATTAAGTGTCGGATCAAAAGGCTGGGACAGGCTGAGACGGGAGGAAGGGGTGACTGGCTTCCGTGGGGCGCGGGGCATTTCCACTGCTAAGTGGCTAAGAAACACCTAAGAGTCAGAGTGAGTGGGCTTGTGCCGAGCAGTTCCATCTTGCGGTGGATCCCTGGCATTTTCTACCTGGAAACGGCTCAGAGGGGAGAGGGGGCCCCTGGTCTTTGAGATTTGGCAGCATTATGGAGCTCCTTGAGGAAAACCCCGTTCTCCATGTAGACCTTGTGTTGGGATTCTGCCCCTGAGCATGTGGGCGCCTCTAAGTACTCCTGGAGTCTCAAGGATGGCCTTTGTTCGAATGTCAATGCTAGTTCAGTGTTTAGCCTCAAGTGTGGAGAAGACCCTGTGATGTTCCTGTCTTGGCCACTTATCTGAGGGAACAGATGAAGATTGTGATTTTATGTCTGTTGGGCTCTAATGAGAGAAAACGTTTTCAACCGATTAGGTTGTGCGAGCGCCAAGTTTGGGGGACGCTCCGGTCTAATGACGGCATTAAATGCAGAACCACAGGACTCCGCTTTGGAGTTTTTCGAGAACCCTCGCAGGTGGAGTGTGGTTCCCCGCCCCCCCCCCCGCCCCGACACACACCAGCCAGCTCTTACTGGGGCTGCGGGAAGACACGAGTTCGTGAAAGACGGAAGTCTACACGGAAATACTGGCCCAAGTCACGTAACGCATTCTAGAGCAGATCTGGTGTACTTCTCCACTCAACGTGAAGTAGCTGACAGACGTTATGCGTGTGCTCGTTTTTAAGCCCAAATGGCAGAGAGGTGGTGCTGGTGTTTCCAGAGCCTCTGAAAGTGAAACCAGCCAGCGGCCGGGACAGCCCGGTGTTGGGCACTGGGTCCGCGTGGTGCACCTCTGCTGCGTCTAGATGCTTCCTTCCCCTTAGTTTCTTCGTGCCGCCTACTGCTTTGTACTGATTGTCTCCTCACTGAGAGGTGGGCAGGTTAGGGGCAGAGGGGCTCTAGCTGCACCCAGAGCCCCTGCCCCATGCGGGCGCGCCCCTGGACCCCACAACCTCCTCCCCTCCCGTAACAGCACCCCAACTGGGGGCTCCCCTCGGATGGCGAGGGGCGGGGCTGCGCTGTCTCCTCTAGCCCTTGCCTAGCCGATCAGCAGGGGGCGTCTGGCCCTTTCTGGGGTGGTGGGGGGACGGAGCGGGGTGCTGAGGCGATGCTCTGAAGCTTGCTAGAGACCAGAGCGAGCCAGCCTTGAGAGGAATTGGGGAAGATCTTCCTGCCTCAACACCTGTTCCCACCTGTGGGCTGTGTTGGTCGCCCAGGGTCTTTGCAGGGGAGGCCCTCGGAACAGGCCTGCCTTCCCTTCCAGTCGTTTCTGTGGACAGGAAGGCGCTTGTTGACTGCTGATAATACTGGCAGCACTTTTTGTCTGAGTTTGCTAATAACTGGAAGATTCTTGGCAGACATACAAAGCAAACTGTGTGGGAACAGATAAAGCGACACAATGCCATCTGCCAGCAAGCTGCTCTGCACAGCTAGGGCCTGGGGCCCAGGGTGAGGCCGCAGTGAGTAGCCTTCCTGAAGGTCAGCCAGCCCGTCCCTGACCCAGGGTGAAGGGGACAGCGGTGACCGAGGTGCATACCTCCACCCCCACCCAACAGACCGGCCCCTGCGGTGGCTTTGGGCCCATGCGGGCGAGAGGTGGTCGGCTGGGTCTAGATTAGCAGTCACGGGGACGGGAAGGGGACCCTGCTCTGCACGGAGATGTTCCCCCTGGGTCCCAGCCACCTGTGCTCAGGCAAGTCTGAAAGGAGGGGAAGCCCAGCTCCGACACGGGTCACACCCTACTTGTAGGCGTTGACAGAGCTTTGTATCTAAATCAAGCTTCTAAATTTCCTACTTTGCACCTGCTCTCAGACTGCCGTAAGAGCCCTTAGCATCAATCCTGTCACCGGATTCGCTCCCTTCCTGACAGGCGCTTTCTGCAGAGGCCGCGCCCCCCGCAAAGCCAGGGGCCGGGGACAGAGGTGGTCACTTTCTACATGACTTTCTGGTGCAACTCAAAAATGAAGGGATCGCATAGGCGCCAGTGGTAAGCTCTTTAACTTTTCTTCTCCTTTAATTGTGAAAAACACTTCAATATTTTAACGTCCTGACCAGCAGCAGTTACAACACTAAAAGCAGGTTTTTTTGCCCAGGAAAACAAAAGCAAAAAAACAAATAGAACCCCCAAACAGGAAAACAAACAAACAAAAATCCCCCCAAACCACATATTTAAAAATGGCAGGCTTTTTATAACAATAATTAAAGTAATAAAAACATACAAAACTTTGTTGTTGTTTTTTAATATATATACACAGTACAAGGCTGAAGCACCTTTGACTTTTCTCTCAAAATTTACGTCTGTATGAAAACACGCCCACCGCAGGGACAACCAAGTGGGTGTGGCCGGTGTATACACAGGGCGCTGCACACTTCCCCCCACGGAGTAAGAAAACGGTACCTTCCGTTGGGCACTGCACTTTAGATCAGAGCTTTTCCAGGGAAAAGCCCGGGGCGAGGCTTCGGTACTGGTGCGTTGTGGGCTCCTAGGACCTGCTGCTTGCTTGGAAGCAAATTTTGCAGAAAAGTAACAAACAAGCCCTTTACCAGAAAAAACCGCACCCCCCCCACCCGCCTTCCTTCCCCCGAAGCCGGTCAAAGCCGGTCTCGGTGCCGGGGAGGGAGGGGACTGGGCTCTGGAGGCGGGGCCGCCCCAGAAACCCACCGCGGGTCGGCCAGGTCCAGTCCGGGGGCCCCGAGGAGGCCGCTTTAGTGTCGGGGCGGGAGCCTTCGCTTGCAGGTCAGAACAGAACGACGTGGGGGAAGACGACCACCTTGGAGAAGAAAAACGAAAACAAAACCAAACCATGGGCGTCCTCGTCCGGCTGGTGGCTCGCTGACGGACAGCGGCGATCCAGGTGCGTGGAAGTCAAGGCGAGTTCGTCTTCTGGAGCCTGGGGTCCTTCGCTTCATGCATGGCACGTTCGCTCTTTTTTTTTTTTTTTTTTTTTTAATTTTAAGCTTCAAACCTCCCAGTGAAAAATATTAAATATTCAAGGTAATAAAATAGATAATATTTCTATACTATAGGTTCGGCCTAGCGCAAGGGAACCGTCACCTCGGGTATCCCTTGAAGTAGCCTCTAGGCCAGTGCAGTGCGGGCAGCACAAGGCACTTCCTTAAGTGATCCAGTTCTGCCTGGAGCCGCTCCCGCTCGGAGACAATCTTCTGCTTCTGGCTCCTCAGCTCCTGGGGAGAGTCCGTAAGACGGTCACCGCGCGGTAAGGACGGCACCCCTGAGTGCGTGGGTGTGGGAAGGGCGAGCCCCGCCCAGGCTGGCAACCTCCCAGCTCAGGGTTCGGACCCGGGTCTCTGGAAGATCCAGTTCAAACCGTGCCCAACGCCCTGGGGCCCCACAGGGCCCCTCCAGTCTCCTAAACCCAAGGTCTGTTGCTGGCTCAACACCGACCTTGAGATTTTTGAAAATCAGCCCCGATACTACACATCTCCTGCTGCTCAGGGGTGGCGGGACCCCGAGGGGGGCTGGGGCACGACAGCTTTGCTCCCCGGTAAAGTCCTCTCCCGTCCTCCCCAGCAGACCACCGCAGGGGAGACAGATACGGGCACTAAGTCTCCCCACAGGGAGACCTAACCAGCCTCTTCCCTCCAGATCCGTAGTCTGTAAACTAACAGTCCCCGCCCCCTTAGCTAAATTCTGGGGGAACCAACCGTCCTGAATTCCCCACCCCCAGGAGCAGCATTTACCCCTCAAAACTTGTCTGTATGGGTGACAGCTGCGAACCGAAGCAAAGCCCCGTGGGTTTTGGGAGCCTCCTCCCCCGAGGGGGGCGCCGCGGACTCACCGCCATGCTGTGGGAGAGCTGCTCGGCGGTGAGGCTGAGGCTGTAGTGCTGGGCCTCCAGCCGCCTGCACTGCGTCTGCAACACCTGCCGCTCCAGGCTTTGCTCTGAAAAGACAAGGCGAGCCGCGCTGTGGCGTGCACATGTGCGCGGCCGCACGGCACCCAGCCCGGGGCCACAAAGACACGGGACTGCGAGTTCAAAGGCTACTCGTTTAGGGGGCATCTGTGGTCGTCGAATGCATTTTCCCGAAAGATGGAGAAAAGGAGGGTCAGGTCCGAGAGCGCGGCCAGAGTGGACTCAGAGACTGACACTGTGATCTCAACTAGTAAAATCTGTCTTCCCAGAAGATCCCGGGCCTGCTTTTCCCAGGAGCGACTTAAAACTTTCAAGGACACAGGATCCATCCCTGCCTCCTACGCAGTGTTGCGAGGATGGAGAGCCAGGTGAGCGAGTGGACGGCCTCCAGTAGGGACAGCGCAGCGACCCGAGCGTCCTGCCTCTGGAGAACACAGAGTAGAGACGCTGAAAGCGCTGGCCAGTGCGGCACGGAGCAAGCAACGTCAGGCCCCACGAGAGCCGGACAAGAGGCCGTCCTGTCCCCAAGACACACGGACGGCCCGCCATGGGCAGCTATGCACGGAGCAGCCGTCAGCGCCGCTCCCTGTGCCACAGCCCCAAGCTCAAGGAGAGAGCGACACTGTTCCCAGAAGGACGCGCCGTCTAGGGCTGCCGGAGGCCCGAGGGCAAACAAACCGTCGGTAGCACAACTGGCACCTAGAACTAAGTCCAGGAAGACGACTTAGGGGAAGTATGTAATGCGCTTCGATGCCAGATTCAGAGGGACCCGCACCACCACTAGAAAGATCAGTTCTTCCTAAGCCTGTAAATTCAGCGCAACCGCAAACTCCAATAGGAATTTTCTGGGCGGCACAAAGAAGGCAATCCTGAAATCCACGGGGGAGCCCCAGGGCCCAAGAACAGGGGGGCGGCCCGAGAGGTGAGCCCCTCAGGACCGCGGAGAGCAGGGGCCCACAGGGAGCGGCCGGAAGGAGGCCGCCAGCCACCAGGATGGTGGGTCGTGCGGGTGAGAAAAGTGAACTTAGATGACTTCTCGGCCTAAGGGAAGCCATACCGAACTGATGGTAGTGGAGAGAGTGCTCACGTCCCTGGAGCAGGAAGGGAGCTCAGACAGGATGGACCTGCTGGGCTCCGTCAGGAAAAACCCCCCCGACGTTGGTTCTGGACCCCGGACTCTGCCGGCCGCACACCCCCACCCTGATGCAGCGGAAGGGGATGGCAGGGGGCACAGGGTCAGCTCTGCTCGCGGAGAGGGCCCGGGAGGCCTCCTGAAACCGAGCAGCAGCGAAAGGAGGCGGTGTGCCGGGAACAAAGGGCAGCGCCCAGGCCTCGTGACCCCACCGCTGCCCCGTGAGGGCAACGGGCGCCCCCGCAGCCTGGAGGTGCTCCGGGGGAGCTGGGGCTGAGCCCCCACACCTCTGCTTTCAGGCCCCCGCTTGTGGCCACAGTCAGGACCGACGGGATATTTACAAGGATGGTGGGAGCGCAGGGCCCAGGTGTGGGCTGTCACCCTGAGTGGGGGACAAGTGCTCCTTAACTTTCTCCGGTGACAGGGCTTCAGGGCTGGAAGCTGGGGCACCTGCAGAAGCTGACCGCAGTGCTCGAGGGGCTGGGGACAGTCCCCGAGGGCCAGGGCCTCCGCTCAGAAGCCGGCCCCAGGGCTGGCACGGAGGTCCCACGGGGCCCAGGGGCTCTGGTTGGCGCCCTCTCGCCGCCCGCTGCCCCTCCCGGGCCACACCTTCCAGGTGCTCCTGGTACGCCTCCAGGACCGCCTCAATCCCTTGCCACTTGCGCCTCGGGGGCTCCTCGTCGCCGTCGTCCTCCCCGTCATCATTGTTGTCCTCGTCCTCCGAGTCCTGGTCCGTCTCCTGCGGGAGGGAGCCCTTCTTCCCGGCGGGGGCCTCTGGCTGCCCGTTGTGCGGGGGCACGGCGAGTCGGCTAGACTGCAGCTCGGGAATGTTGTAGTGGACGGCCGTGTCCACCTTGTGGTTCTGCTCTGCACACAGCACGGCCACGCTCCCTGGGGAAACAGAACAGGCAGGTCACAGACCGGCAGGAGGCGTGGGGCCACGGTCTGCAGAGGAGGGAGCCCGAAGCGGCTCGTGTGGCCCTCAGAGATCCAAGATGGCGCCCAGAGGCTGTGGCGGTCCCCATGGGTGTGTGATCTGGCCCTGCCAATCCCCAAGCGTCAGCGTCCTGTGCTAGAAAACGGGGCCTGACCTTGGTCTGTGGCCGCCCTCGCGGGAAGCAGGGGTCCTGGGGTCCCCCAAGCATATCTGGGGTCAGCTGCTGTTGGGACCTGTTGATACAAGGCGTGCGCTGCCCGGTGGCACGGCCCCGGGGGCATGGTCTAACCCGTACACCCAGCCTCCGGTGTCGGCGGCAGCCTCTGCTGCTGTCTGGGCCTCACTCCATGGACTCATACGGTCGAGACGGGCACAGATGGGGTGGCTTTAAAATCCCTGGAAATGGGGTGCCTGGGTGGCTCAGCTGAGGGGCTTGATTTTTGACTCAGGTCACGAGCTCACGGTCTGTGAGATCGAGCCTCACCCAGGGCTCTGCAGTGCTTAGGATTCCCTCTGCCCCTCACCTGCTTGTGCACGTGCTCTTTCTCTCAAAATAAATGTACTTAAAAAAAAACCTCTGGTTGAGCGTCACATCAAGAAAAGGGCCGCAGAAGAGCCTCCGGGAGGCACGTCTGGGGAAGGCGTGGCGTGCTCCCCAGCCAGCGGGTCCTAACGCGCTCTCCTCGGAAAGGAGAATTCTTGCCAATTCCTGACAAACATCCTGTAAAGCGCGCCCGACTGCCGCTGTGAAAGCTACCATTCTGCGCTTCCTGGTGTCATTTCATCCCTGACGACAGCGCTAACGCAGAGGAAGGACGCTGACCGCGCTTCTGCCCAGCTCCCAGAGCCGGCAGGGACGGAACGCGCTGGCCTAATAACCCCATTATTTCTTCCTGGCTGAGGGGGCACACAAACATTTCTCTTCCACTCCGGAGTTCCTTAGCTGCTGGGGATTCCTGCCTAATCACTTTCAGCCTCTGATTGGGTGAGAACGAGCTGTAGGGACCCCTGTTCTCCCACCTTTGGGGACTTGCACCAAAACGTCTGCGGGCAGAGAGCGTGGGGGCTCACGTGTAACAAAGTGAGCACGCTCCAGGGTCGCCGGAGCGAACACCTGCGGGTCTAGTGACCAAGGGATGGGGCGATTTCCAGGTGCATCAGCGTGGGAACACCGGGGAGTCCCTGCATGACAGAAGGACCGGATCCTGTCTGTGCCCGGAAGGCTCCTCCCCCCGCCTGAGGGACAGGAAGTGCTCCTAACTCCGAGGCGTCACTCGCTAACTCTTCCGGAGGGTGGTCGGTGGGCCGGGCCATCGGCATCGCCTGGGCTGCTGCCGGTAGTGGAGAATTCTCGGCCCCCCGTCAGGTGCCCCGTGCACGTTCAAGTTCAAGGGGCGAGCGTCAGCCAGCAGCCTCCTTACCCTTATGCTTCTGCAGGGCCTTCTGTGTGGACTGCAGCACAGACTCGTGGAACTGGTGCGCGAACTCCTCGGCCACGAAGGGCTCCCACGGCTTGCTCTTCCCGTTGATGCTGTGGGACAGCGGCACCGGGACGTCCTTGGGCGCGGGGCCCCGGATGTAATGGAGCATGCTCACACTCTTCTTGCCCCCGGGGGCCTCGCTCAGCCTGGCCTTCTCGCCGCCGCTGGCAGGGGCTGGCTCCTGGGGCCGGAGCTGCTCCAGCCTCCCGGGCTCTGGGGCCTTCGGCGCGTCAGCCGGGGAGGCAGCAACACCCGGAGGCTTCTCCGAATCCAGAGAGGCTGGCTGCGTGGCTGGTTCTTTTAGAGACAGAAAGCAAGGGACACGTTAGGAGCTCCAAGCAAACAGGCCGACCCTGACCTCTAGAGCTTACAGTTAATAAAGCCCTAGCACAAAGGACCGAGACTTGGGGCCGTGTAATTCAATGTCAGTGAGCACGCGTGCACGCGGTCGGAAGTGGGGCTGTGTTCGGCGGCAAGTCCATCCTTGAGCAGCGCCCCAGGAAGACATCTGGGAAGAAAGACTGAAGGAAGAAGCAAGTCGCTTGAGGTCACCCAAGAGGCAGAAGCGACGAGGCCCAAGCCGACAAGAAAGACCACGTCAGGCTTCGAGAGCAGGGCCGGACCGTGAAGGGTTCCTGCTCCACTCGGCAGCGCAGCGAGGCTCAACCAAAGCCATGGGGGGCGGGGGGGGGGGGCACGCGTTGGAACGAGCACGACAGACGCTGAAGAAGAACGCACGCGCGGGGCCGGCGGGGCCGGAGCAGCAGGGGCGGAGACGCGGCCCAGACGGACGGCGGCCGTGACCTGCGCCAAACCCTCCCCTGGGCTCCCAGCCCCGGTTCCCACTCTCCTGCTCCGTCCAGAGAACAGCCTTCCCCATAGTGCCGGAAGCTTGTGCAGAGAGAGAGAGAGACAGACAGACAGACACGTGGAGAGAAGCTGTCCAGGAGGAAAAGACTGGTGAAGAGCCTGAGCGGCCGCCTCTGAGCTCAGGCAGCCCGAGGGACAGTCCCAGGCGGGCGCGGGAGGGGCTGTCCTTCCCGCCCTGGGCCTTACCGCTCAGGGCGATGACAGGACTGTCCCTCGGAGAGTTTCTGAGCGGGTCTGCCACTGCCGCGGACAGTGCTTTCTGCTTCATGGCACGGAGCAGCTCAACAAGTTTCTCTTTGTCTATGGGAAAAGCAGCCCGAGGTTAACAACGCAGCCGCGGCGCTCCCGAGAGGGGGGCGAGCGGGCCTCCAGTCCCGGCCGCACCGGCACGGGCAGGTCCTCGAGAGCAGGAGCCGCGCAGGCACCGAGGGACAGGCTGTGCCTAAGGAGAGAAGCCTTCAGGTTAGGGTGAGCCCAGATTCCGCTCAGCCTCTAGACAGAGCATCGGAAAGGTAGTCCAAAGATCGCTGCGTGTGTGACGGTGAAACAACGGGGGGCTGTGATCTCCCAGAGACTTCCGAGGCCACGTTCTCATTGAAGAGACAGAAAGTGTCCGAGCACAGAAGAACAAGCCCGAGAGCCACCCGGCACCTCCGGAAGCACCTTCTCCACCCCGACCGCTCCAGGCGCACGGACGGGAGTCCCAGGATGTTTGCCATTTCCCGGGACAGAACCAGGGCCCGTGGCGCCTGCTGTTTTGAGTCCCGGTGCAGGGGCCTTTGTCACTGGCAAAGTGAAACGGCAGCACCACCGGTGGCTTCCTTTAGGAATTAGGTCAGGCAAAAAGATGCTTTTTACAAACAGAACTGTGGCCGTTCCCAGGGACTGGTCCGGCGCCCAGCACGCCGCTGCCTCTTTAAGAGAAAGCAAGGACCCCGGTTTACTGGTTAAGAACACAAAGGAGACCGCTGCAGGCCAGCAACGACGCAGAGGCCAACTGTGTGACCAGTGAGCACGTCCGCTTTCCTTCCAGAGAGAAGTGACCGCCCGGTGTCGGCGAGGAGGGCCTGGAAGTGTGCACGTGAGCCCCCCACACAGGCCAGGCGCTCAGCGGAAACGGCGACCCGGCGCTAAGTGAGCGGGTGTGTGCGGCAGGCTGGGGAGGGGCTGCCAGAAAGTGTTCGGACCCCACCCCCCTCTGCACTATGGAGTCTGGCCCAAAGAGTCACGGATGGGTGGCCGGATGATCTGGAAGCATCTTCCAGGACAGACTGAATGAGGGCAGCGTGTGCTGGCTCCACCGAGCGGCCACAGAGCACCCCGAGCCCGCTGTGGTCGGAACATGAAGCCCCCCGTGGGCACCTGCCAAGAGGAAACGCCCACTGCACAGGAAGGCGCACCTCCCCCTGCAGTCGCCCACCTGCGGTCCTAGGCGCTAGGAGGTCTAACAAGTGACAAGAGCGGCTTGACTCCAAGTCAACCTCACAGCAGACTCTTACGCACAGGACCTCCCTGCCCCCCCCCCCCCCTCGTCGCCAGCGCCTTTGGTTCCACTCGGGACGTGACAAGAGCAAACGTGCTCTGATCGGGGCCATCTCGTTTGGGATGGAGAGAAGCCGGACGCCGGACAGAGACCGGGGCAGGCGTGTGAGAGCGGAGCGGCTGCCTGCCCGGTGCCAGAGGGAGCCGGGAGAGCCCGGGACCCCAGGCCGCCGCTCCTCCGCCGTGTCGCGGCCGCCAGCAAGCCCCACCCCAGAGGCCCGCGCCGGGGCGTACCTTTCCTCTTCTCGGCGCTGACGTGAGTCAGGTTGAAGATGGTCAGGAACTTCTTCTTCTCCTCGAAGTTGGGGCTGTTGTTCATGTCGTCGGGGCTGTAGCGCGTGGACAGGGCCAGTCTGGGCGAGGGCGTCTGCCGCTTGCTCCGAACCGCCGGGGGCGACGGGCTCCTCTCCCTCAGCATCCGCCGCCGCTTCCTCCGCTTCTGGGTCAGCAGCTCCTCCTTCTGCTGTTGGGTGGTCAAGCCAAAAAGTTGCAAAAACTCTAGCTTCTAGATTGGGAAAGAAAACAGAGGAGTTTGAAGCCCCGGCCGTGGCCTGCTGCCACCGTCCCGGGGCCCCTCCTGGAGCCACTGAGGCCCACGCGAGGGCGACCTCTGCGCCGGGGCCACAGAGGACGGCCCGACAGCTCGTCCAGACACCCGCTGTTGGCGGGAGCAGAGCGCAGGCGTCCCGCCACAGCGGGGGCTGACCGGGACAGTGGGCGCTCGGCCAAGGGGCAGGCACCGATGGGGCGCCGGCAGCCCGGCCCAGGGCCCGGTGGGGAGGGGACCCCACGTACCTCGGAGGACGTGTCCAGCTTGAGCGGCGGCTGCTCGGCCACGCAGCGGAGGTGGGCCCGGACCTCCTCCTCGTCGCTCTCGTCGTAGGAGTCGTCCAGGTCATAGTAGTATCCTGGCGGCAGGACGGGCTTATTCAGCTGGGCGAGGGGCCTCGGGCCTCGGGGGACGTGCACAGACGCACCCATCAGACCAAGCCCCGCCGGCCCCTCTGCACGCCCCAAACCTGACTCTGTACGCCAGGTGTACACGTGCATTAACCCCTAGTCCTAGGACTTCAGGACTTGGGGGGACAGTGGGAGATGCAGGAGGCAGGCACACTTGGACCCCCAGTGACCAGGCTGCGGTGGTCTAATTGGACCCCGCCGCAGGGACGTTCATCACACAAGCCTGGGGCCTGGCAACCAAGACAACTTGTGCCCACCCGGCTCCCTTACCCAGGAGGGGACAGGCACACTCAAGTCCCCGCCTAAGGCTCAGAGTCCGCATACACAGAGAGCGGTACCCCTGTGCCCCAGGGCACCCCCTCCCCTCCCTCATAAGGCAAGTGGCTGAGAAAAATACTCCTTGGGCCCTAAGCCTAGCAGAGCCCAACAAGCCAGGAAGACTTGGCCTTGGCCCCAGCTTCTGGCTGAGAAGCTGAGTTCAACAGGACCAGGTTCTAGCAGGAGAAAAGGGGCCCGGAGCAGCCCCGGACCCCCCCTGCTCATACAGGGTGTGGTCGGGGGACAGCTGCTCTCTCCCTGGGCCTGCTGGCTGAGCCCCCACCCCTGCAGCAGCAGGAAGAGGTGCGGGCCAGGCCTCCTGCCCCCTCCGGGCCCAGGCCTGCTCCCCGGACAGCTTCCTGCTGCACGATTAATATATAAAACCACCTGATTAGCCTGTTTATCATTTATTAGCCACACGTGTCTGTGGAGCTGCCTTCCACTTGGCTTTCTGGGGACAGCGTGTGCTGTGGCGGCACCCGCGGGGCCCCTGGTCCATCTCCTAGGCAGAGGAAATGGGGAGCCACCACGCTAAGACCGCGCAGCGGGGGGCGGGAACGGGGGTGACAGGTGGCCGGCATGGGCCTCAGGGCCCCAGGGCCACCGCACCTTTCTCCTGGGCTTCTCGCCGCCTGCGCTCCTCCAGGTCCAGCTTGCTGACCAGCTTCCGGCGCTGCTGCAGGAACTCGTCATAGACGTAGGCGGGGTCAGGGCCGCGGGGGGCTGCCGGCCGGTAGGGTGAGCCCGGCTTCAGGGGCCCGGGGAGCTCCCCGAAGGGCGCCGGCTGGGCGAGCACAGCCCGCTGCTGGCCCAGGAGGGTCTGCGTGGACTTCTCGAGCTCAGCCAGGAAGGGCCCGGGCC
The DNA here is from genome assembly GCF_006229205.1 of Suricata suricatta. Lineage (NCBI taxonomy): Eukaryota > Metazoa > Chordata > Mammalia > Carnivora > Herpestidae > Suricata > Suricata suricatta. The sequence continues at coordinate 2,996,235 of NC_043715.1, forward strand.
CGTGAGGGAAGGCCTGGTGCTCCAGGCTCCCCGCGTCCCGTGGGGGCGGCTGGTACTTGTCCAGGGGCGCGGCCTCTCGCTTCCGGGGCCCCTCCTCCGCCTTCTCGGCGCAGTAGACCCGCTCCACCTTCACCAGCGGGACGGCCGCCTGGCGGCTGGGCTCGAACGGAGCGGGGTGGCTGTGCAGGGGGTGGCTCTCGGGCGCCCGCCGCGTCTCCAGGGTGCTGTCCATCAGGGACACGGGGTTCCAGAGGCCCGTGGGCACAGAGTGGTGCTGGGGCTTGGGCGAGATGAGGGGCGGGGGCCCGCCGAAGTGCTGCGGGGCGTCTCGGCTGCCCGGCTCCTGCCGGTTTGGTCCTGGCCTGGGGAGGGAGCGGGACAGGCCGTCAGTCGTGGTGGTGGCCACCCCCAGGCTGCCCACCCGGCCTCGAGAGGCGGCTTGAGGTGGCCCGGACGGGAGCTCCGCCGAGAGCCCCTTCCACGCCAGCGGGCAGGCTGCTGCCTCTCCTCCTCCACCCGGCTTAGGCAGGTTTCGGGGGGACCGGCTTCTCAGAGGAAGCGGGGGCTCGGAGCCCGACGCTGCTGCCCGCCGACAGAGGGAGGCCCTCAGGCCAGCCCTCCCCTCCCAGTTCTCACCCACGACCTGGCTTGTTCTGTTCAACCACTTTCTGCAACTCCGGAAAGAGAACCCCTCGTCTTTGTTTTCCACGGGGAACCCCAGCACGGAGAGGATGACAAGGAACCCACCTCCAGACGCGCCACCCTCCCCTCCCAGGTGTCTGCCCAGCCCAGTGGGGTGGGGGAGACCAGCTTCCGGGGGACCCTCAGAGCCAGCATGCATCCTGTGTCAACCCCAGGCCTCCCAGCAGCAGGCCGACAACCCAGCACCGGCTCTGGGGGGGGGGGGGCACCTGGGGGGCTGGGGGGGACCTTCCACCAGTGCAGACGCCCTGCCTCTGTCCTAGAAGCAGCAGCAGCAGGGCCCCGGGGCTCTGGCCGAGGGGGGACATTTAGCCGCGGCCACACAGGCTGGGAGACGACCGCAAGGCCCCGGCACCTCTGATCAGCGGACAAAAAGGAACCGTATCAAGAAGCCGTGTCTCCCTAAGTAAACAAGCCACGGAGTGACATCCGTCAGCGGGATAAACATTTCATGCACCAGCACTGAACGCTTTTCTAACTCGAACACAAGGGCCCGTCAGATGTCAAGTTCACGCCGCCATACGGCCAAGCGGGCTGCCAGCTGCCGTGGGCCAGGAGGCCCACACGGGGCTGCTAGGTCCAGGGGTCTCGGGCAGAGGAAAACCCCCGTGAGAGCCAGAACACCCAGATTTCGTCAGGAGGTGCCGAGGTGCGCTGGCTGTTCTCCAGGCCCCTGGGTGCGAGCAGGCTTGGAGACCTGGCCTCTGGGGCCTCAGACAAGCAGAGGGGACCCTCGCTGCAGCCCTGTGGGGCAGTGCAGGCTGTCGGCTGCGGGAACACTCAGCCGGGGTGGGAGGCCCCCTCCCATGAAGCCCCAGTCACCCCCGCCCAGCAGCGCCCAGGGCTCGATCGGCCGAAGGAAAGAGGGAAGGAGCAGGTGGACGTTGAAAGCGCCCCGACACCGGGAGCTGGAGGGCTCCCCACACATCTCCCCGCCCAGCCTCCTCCGTGCACAACTGAGGAGACGGGCGCCGGGGGTCTGCGTGCCAGAGACGGGGCTGGGCCCCTCCCCCCAGCTCTGGTGGGGGCGATGCAGGGTGGGATGGGAGACCCCAGGTGACAGCCAGGCCGATGGCGGGCTCTGCGCAGCTGTAAGAGGGGGCCCAGCTCACGAGGCAAGTGTCACCAGCTGGGGGACCCAGAGGCGGCCCCCCGGGGAGTCCTGGAAAGGGGCTGGCAAATGGGTGTCAATTATTGCAATAGCAACAAACTTAATTTCTTATTGAAATAAAAATTAAAGACAGTCCCCATTCTCATTTAAAAATCGTCTGGGCTCGAAAGCAGAGGAAGACGGAAAGCGGGTGTAATTATTAATCAAAGCTTCTCACGCCCCACCCCCGTCCCCGCCCAGGCGCCGCGAGCAGGGACAAAGCCGGGCTGCCCCTGGCCAGTGTCATTTCTCAGGGACAGGAAAGCACTGGGAGGCTGGGCAAACAGCAGGCGCCCAATCAGTGCTGGCTGGCTACGAGCAAATTCAGGTGTGCAGACCCCCCTTCCCTCCTGGGAGCCCCACCTGGCGCTGTCGGGCCTGTGCTCCGCCTCGGCGGGCGCCGGGGGCCGGCCCATGTCCAGGTGCTGCTCCAGCACCTGCTGCCGGAACTCCGACACCTGGGACTGGCGGTCCTCCTTCTCCTGCCGCAGCCGCCGCTGCCGCGCCAGCCACTTCTCCTCCTCGTTGGTGCGCTGGATCAGCAGGGCCGTGGCCGCGCTGCTGCCCGGCAGCGAGAAGAGGCTGTGGTTGGAGAGGAGGCTGGGCACGGCGTGGTGGGGGGCGGGCGTCGGGTGCAAGGGGTGCTGCACGGGCTTCGGGGCTGGCAGCCCCGCCTCCTTCAGCTTCTCTGTGGGGGAGAAAGGCCGTCAGGGAAGGACTTGGGCACCCTGGCCCAGCCCCGGCCTCCCCCTGCTCTCCCGCTACGCTTTCAGGAAGACGTCCCCCCACCCCCACCCCGGGGCGCTCCTCTTGAGCCCGCCCGCCAGGTGCCCGAGTGAGCAGCCCGGATTCTCCAGAAGCCCGTGAGCCAGCTGTTCGCCAGCCTGCGTTAAAAGTCTGATCACGCGTACCCGCAATGAAACAAAGTGTGTTAAGGAGGGAGGGAAAAAAGCCTCAAAACTCCTCCGTCACCCCCGTCACCCCCTGATGCTTTCGCCGCACTTTGCCACCACGTGTGCGTCCTTTCCAGCATCCGTGTCCCAGGGCCCATGAGCACCCCCTGCCCCCGCCCTGCCCGGCCACCTGCGCGCGTCGGCGTCAGCTGCTCCGAGGGCTTGGCCCGCTCCTCGGCCGTGTGGCTCCGCAGCCCGTGCAGCTCGGCCACGGGCAGGAAGGCCGGCTCCAGCGCCTTGGCCGCCAGCAGCTCCTTCTCGCGGGCTCGCTGCTCCCGCTGGCGCTCCAGCTCGCGCTCCTTCTCCCGCTCGCGCTCCAGCTCCTTCTCGCGCTCCTTCTCCCGCTCGCGCTCCTTCTCGCGCTCGCGGTCAGCTTCCCGCTCCCGCTCGCGCCTCAGCTCCTCGTCCAGCTGTAGCCTGCGGGGTGCGAGTGGGAAGAGGTGGTGACGGCCACCGGGCGCGGGCCCAGAGGGGACCAGACACAGGCCCCGACCGAGAGCTCCCGGGAGGGGATGATCAGCAGCCCGACCTGCAGGGGCGCAGGGTTCCTGGGCCACAAGCCAAGAGGCCGGCAGTGGACAACAGGGCTGCCAGGCACCTGCTTCTGCGCCCACTGTGCAGGCGAGGGGACCGAGGGCACGAGCGCTGGCCTGGCCACTCCGTCAGGGCAGCAAGCGCGGGGGGGCACCCCGGTCCAACACGCGGCTTACCTCTCGGCGCTGAGGCTGGACATCCGCTCCGAGTGCAGCGCCGCCAGGGACGAGTGGGAGAGCTCGGGCGGGTAGCGGACCCCGGAGAGGTGGAGATGCATGGCCGATGGGTGCAGCGGGGGCAGGGAGCCGGGCGTGGGGATGGGGTAGAAGGGGGACCGTAGGGCTGACAGGCAGTAGGAGTCGTCCATCCTGTGCAGGAAAGACGGGCCGGTGAGAACCAAAGCGAGAGAAGATAAACCCCAGCCCCATGCGCAGGTGCGCCCGGGGCAGGTGCGGACGCGAGCGCTGTGGACGGGGCAGGAAGGCCGCCAGCCTCCAAGGCCCTGCAGATAGAGGCCACGGCCACGGTCAGCCCCAAAGCCCCGCCCGAGGGGCCGCTGGGCAACAGCAGCTGGAGGTCCGAGGCCCCATGTGAGTAGCAGCGTCTCCTGGGTTAGGGTGCGGGAAGGCCCCCCCCACAGGGCAGAGACGCGGGGCATGCTGCCCCTGGGGCTTCTCAGTCACGCAGCAAAGGGGTCCCTAATCGACGTGACAGCGCGTGCTATGCCGCCGGTGAAATAGGGAGCAAGTGGGGAACTGGTGGCATGGACACTGCGGAGGGAGGTTCCCACCAGGGGCAAAGCCTTAATGGCCAGAACTTGGAAGATTCAGGGGCTGCTCTGAGACGCAGAGCCTGGCCCCAGGACGCGAGGGCGTGTGGGGCGCCTCACCTGAAGGCCGGGTGGGGGAAGGGGTGCGGGGCCAGGTAGCTGGGGTGGTAGTAGGCGGCGGCCGCGGCGGCCGGGTCCAGGCCGAGGGGCGGCAGGGAGGACATGCGGAGGTCCTCGGTGGTGTGGTAGGGCCGGAAGCTCCTCAGGTAGTCCTCGGTCACGGCGCTGGGGGGCACCACGTGGTGCACAGGCCGCTGGAGGCTGCGGGTGGGGACACACGGATGAGGGACCGATGGCAGAGAGCTAGGTTCCCGTTCCCAGGAGGCACCCTGGGGCCCCAAGAGCCCCAGGCAGGGTGGGAGACGTCAGCGTGGACCGCAGGCGCAGATGGGGCTGGCGGAGACCCACCCCGCAGGGGCCTCCGGGACCCAGATGCCAAGCACCCCCTGCACCCCCGGTCTGCACTTACTTGAGCGGGGGAAAGCGGGAGTCCTGCACCACAGAGCTGGGGGAGATGCCGAAAGGGTATGGGGTGCTGAGCAGGTGGGAGGGGATGGCAGGGGCCCCCGCCTTCTCCTGGGGCAGCGGGGGCTCCACGATGAGGCGCTCCCGACCGCCGCCGCTGCCCCGAGAGCCAGCATCCTGCTGGGGGACAGAGAGCAGGAGTCAGGCAAGGCACAGGGCCGGACTCTGAGGCTCTGGTGTGGTGCCCGCTTGGGGGCGCGGTCCCCTGGAAGGTCCTACCCAAACCTGAGGGGCACGTAGCGGGCGGCACGGTGAGAAGAGAGGACGCAGGTTCGAATGCCGGGCAGGGCTGGACTGAAACCTGTGTGACTGGGGCGGTCATCAGAGCGAGGGCCCGTGAGGGGACCCGGCACAGTGCAGGGGCCCCCATGCTGCACACGCGCCCACGCTGCCCCAGCACGCGCCTCCCACAGGGTCACGCGGGCTCCACACCCAGACTTGGGGAGTCCCGGGACCTTCCAGCATCCCCAGAAGCGAGCTCTGGTCTGCAGCAGGGAGGACAGAGCGGCCGGAGCCCCGCTTGCTCATCGCCAGGCGCGCGCAGGCCCCCCCGGAGGCCGGAGCGCCAGCTGCACCGCCAGCTGCCAGCGTGCATCACAGAAACACCTTGGGCCTCTGGTGCCCACGGAGAAGCTGGCATTGCCCACCAGGCTGAACATGCCAGTCTAACCCCCTGCCACCCCCGGGGTCGCCCTGACACCAGGCAGATCTCTCCGGGGACACCTTGGCACACGCTGGTGGAGGCTGGGAGCAGACAGGCCCTGGGAAATCAGAGAGGGGCTTCCTCAAGGCAGGAAGTGGGGGAAAGGGTAGTCCCCCGCCGAGACCAAGGGCAGGGCGAGCTGTGCCAGCTCTGTGGACAGACATTCCGCCTGGCTGACGAGGGTCCAGCCCCAAGGGCGCATGCCATCCAACGTACTGACCGCTTTCGCCATTTACGCGGCCAACAGGGAGCTGCGCAGCGAGGCTCAGAGTGTGTTCGGGCGGCTGGGGGCCGTCCTGCTGAGCCCCGGGGCAGCTGCCAGTCTGGGGCGTGGGGGCCTCCGTCCCCGGGATGGCCCCCCTCACCCTAAGCGAGGTCACCACCAGCCCAGACCTCACGTCAACCACGGGGACTGAGGCGGAGCCCACACGCTCCCGAGCCCCTAGAGCTTCTCCGCCAGGCCCTCGCCCGGGCATCAGGGCTGCCACTGTGGTCAGCACACCGACAACCAGGGCCGACATCCCCCAAACCCCATGGTGTTTCCACTGAGCCACGAGTCACCAAGCGCCCTGAAAACAAGGGGGGACCACAGCCCTTCGACGGTCTCTCAACCAGCTGGCAGGCTGAGGGACACGTCCAGGAGTGACCCCCAGGCACCCGGAGGCCGAGCCCCGTCCCCTGGGGAGATGCACCTGCTCCCTTAGACCACCATGCCAGGCGCCCTGGCACGCTTGGGGGCGGGAGCCAGCGGAGCCCCACGGTCATCTCCGCGGCTGTGCCCTCTGACCCCAGCAGGCGCTGTGGGCCAGACAAGGAGGCCCCGGCCGTCAGGCACAGCTACCGAGCGTGCCCGGTGCCAGGCAGCCGCCGCTGCTGCGCCCTCCCCGGTCTTCCAGAAGACACATCAGCGATAATTAATTGGAGGAGACAGGCCGCTGATTGGGATTTTTAATGAGTGCAACATCTGTTCCTTCCTGCATGCTGGGGGCGGGGGGGGGGCTACATTCACCGCGGGGTCCTGACAGGTTCGTGAACCCGACTCGCCCTTCCCAAAGGGGGGTTCACAGGGCGGGTATCAGGCTGGGGGGGAGCACACACACTGACACTGACACCTGAGGTCACAGCAAGCAGCCCAAGACTCCCACTCTCGTTTTTCCAGAGACTTCTATACAAGGGCCCGCCGCACCTTGGGCTCCCCACTAGCCTCACTGAAGACGGTTCCTGTCTGGTTCTGGAGACCCCAGATGAGACCCATAACTGCCCCGTGCCTCAGTTTCCCCATCTGCCAAGCGCACCTATCATGGCACCAGCTCCCAGCAGCACAGGGACAGACACGCGGAAACGACGCGGGGTGGGGTAGCAGCATGTCGCCGCCCACGCCAGCGTCTCCGGGGCTGTTCCAGGTCAGGGCTTGCTGGCCCGCCCACGCACCCACCACCCGGTGCAGGGCCAGGCTTGCACGAGCCCCGACACCCACCTGCTGCAGGGCTCTGGCCTTGCTGGGGCGGCCGTGGGCTGGGCTGATCAGGGGGCGCCCTCCCCGAGAGCAAGCCCGGCGCGGGGGGGGGGGGCAGGGGGGGGGACTCCAGACACCCTGGATGGTGCCCTCAGGCGGGCTGTGAGGGCCCCGCTCCCCAGGACAGCATCTGGGCAAGCTCCCTCCAAACCAGGCCGTCACCCACCTCCACGTGCGTCAGGCACCGCGCTCGGCATCAACAGCAGCGCCAGGGAGGGGGCCCTGAGCGCCCGGGCTCCCGAAGCCCCTTCTCCCCTCAGGACAAAGCCCTGCTTGAAGGCCGGGCCAGATGGCACCTCCCCGCCGGCAGAGGACAAACACGGCACTGGAGAGCCTGGGGGAGGGCTGGGCGGGCAGGGGGCGCAGCCAGGCGGACCCGCGCGCCTTCCGTCTGGCTGGAGCCCGGCCAAGCTTGCGACAGGCACCTGGGGACGAGGTCGGCCCTCCGGGGGCGCACGGGGGCTGCCCCGGGCCCAGAGAGCAGCCCCCCCCCCAACCCGGGCCAGGCCACTGCGGGGCTCCCACCGCCGCCCTGGCAGACGGGCGTGCGTCAGGGAGCATCTGGGGGCAGCTTTCACTCCCGCACCAGGGCCGCAGGCACAGCCGGAGAGGGAAGGATAGCAAGGGGGCGGGCGGGTGGCAGGAAATCCTTCATTCTCTGTGATTAGAGAGAGGGTTCCAGGCAGGCAGGCACGACATGCCCTGTTAGCTTTAAAATAGACCATTTTTCATTTCAGCTGTCCTCCGCGGCTCCCACTAGCTGAGAGACAGGGCCCCAAACGACCCGGCGACAGGCCCAGGGCCCGGCGCCCGCGACTCCCCACCTTGCAGGATTCCCTCCCCCCACTCCTTGCACCAGGACTTTAGAAAGCGGCTCCCTCCCCGCCCTCCTGCCTCTCCCCCACTCCCCTCCCAGAAGGATTACATTCTCCACTGAGCCTTCGTGTCATCAGCTAACGCGGTTAGTTCCCTTCTCCCGCCCCCCGGGTGGCATCAGGGTTTCATTAAGCACCGCAGGGTAAGTGGCTGCAGCAGGTCTATCACGGCCCTTTCTCCGGGGTTACTAAACGTTTCTGAGGCAGTCAGGACCCTCCGAGGGGGGCCCGCGGCACAGGTGCTTGAGGAGGGGAGACCCGAGGCCCCCAGCCGGGGCAGACGCCGTGGGAAGGAAGCCCCTCTAGGGCAGGGGCAGAGGCGATGGTGTGGCCCGTGACAGCTGTCACCAGCCAGTGCTGAGCCAGGGACAGGGCAGGACCCAGAAACCACTCGGGGCCGAGTGAGATGTGACTGTCTGAGTCACGTGGCTAGGGCCCTGCGGTCAAGGTGGACGGTCAGGTGGCTGACAGCAAGAGGCAAAGAGCCCCTCTGGCGGCAGAAGCCTGGTGAGGACCCTCCTTTAGCCGGGACGGGGCAGCTCAAGGGGCTCCGAACCCCTCTGGCTGGAATCTGCCCGCCACGCCCCACCTGGTCCCCCCGACCCCCAGACTGCACAGAGGGCCAGGCGATGACCGCCTCGAACTCAAGCCAGGGCCCCACCCAGGAGGCGCCCAGCCTACAGCATATCTAGGAATTCGGGGATCCTGGTTGAGTTCCTTGTGGGTCCTCACCCCGGGTCAGGGCCTGTCCGAGGGTCACCCCTTCTGTGGACAGAGGTTGGCTACCACCCACCTCCAGGGCAGAGGAAAGAAAGATCTATGAGATGCCCAGGGGGCAGGGGTGGGGGCAGCTGGAGCCCACCTGACCCCCCTCTTCCACTTCTCTTATGGTTTAGCTAGTATTTTTTCTTTTTAATGTTTACTTAGAAAGAGACCGGGCGTGAGTGGGGGAGGGGCAGAGAGAGAGGGAGACACAGAACCGGAAACAGGTTCCAGGCTCCCAGCAGTCAGCACAGAGGCCGACTCGGGGCTCGAACCCACGAACCAAGAGATCAACACCTGAGCTTCAAGAAGTTGGGTGCTCAACTGACTGAGCCCCCCAGGTGCTCCTTAATTTTTCTAGGGACTCGGGGGGTGGGGGGTGGGGGGGAGCCAGAAGTGGTTCCTCACCCCACCCCCACCCCCGACCCCGCGTACCCAGCTGGGGCAGGAACCGAGGAAGCCCCCACACCAACTCCCAAGTGCGGGGCCTTCAGAGATCAAGGGCGGAAGGCGAGACACGCGGAAATAGGCGGAAATAGGCGCGGCCTTTCCCCCACTTCCGGTTGCTAGGAGCCGCAGGTAATGGCGACAGCCTGTCTGGTGCCGCGCGGCGCCGACCCTACGTGAAGCCCTGCGCACCGGGCTCCGGACTGAGCCGCGGCCCCCCCAGTCCTCATGTTGGAGGCGGGGCCTTTGAAGAGGTAATTCAGAAAAAAAGATCATTCCGGCGGGCCCAGATCCAACACACCGGGTGTCACCAAAAGAAAGATCAGGACGCAGACGCGGAGGGAGGGCCGTGCGAGGACGCGGGGAGGAGGCGGCATCTACAGGCCAGCGAGCGAGGCCAAGGGAGGCGCGGGGTGTCGGACCCCCAGGCTCGGGAGACACACATAAATCCGTCGCTGGGCCCCCAGGTGGGGTGCTGGCCGTGGGGGCCTGACGAAAGCCCTGGATTCTGTTCAAACACACGGAGTCTGCTCCAAGGAGGAGTCGGGGTGAGAAGTCTCAACCCCAAGACGTGCTCCCCCTTCCCAGCGGCTCCGCCCCCAGCTGTGCCCCACCCCCAGGCTCACCTGCCGGTTCTCACTCCTCCAGACGCCATTGACGGTCTTGGTCGGGGCGATGGTCACCACGGGGGGCGTGCTGGGCACACTGTGGCCCCCGGGGGGGACAATGATGGGGCCCATGGGCACGCGCTTGGGCGTGCTGGCAGGAGAACTGTGGTTGGTGGCTGGCGAGGACACGGGGGACGACTCGCTGCTCAGTGAAGAACCTGCGGGAGGAGGAAAGGAGAGCCTGAGCAGGGGCCGCATCCACGGAGGGCTCCGGCTGTCCCCAGCCCCGCGCGGCCTGCAGACAGCAGGGAATCGGCTTCCCGGGCCACTAGGTGGCCCTCTCTGGCTTCCTGGCCCAGCGCCCCTCCCCCAAGCCCCAGCAGGGCAGACGTGGCCCCAGTGTAGATGGGGGCCACGGCCCACGTCGCACATCATGCAGGCAGGATGTGTGCCGTCGGGGGCTGCCTCTGGCACCCCGGGGCAGGGGGACCTGGTCAACACGCCTGCCAGACTGGACCCCCTTCCATGAGGCCGGAGCCAGGGCTCCCCCAGCTCTCTGCTTGAGGATAGAGGGGCTGCAGGAAAAACCCCGGCGGCCGGCAAAGACCCCGTCAGGGGTGGACGGCGGGGGAGAGGGCATAAGGTAGGGACACGGAAGCAGCTGAGGGACGCTTATCCTTTCGTTTCTTAAATATCAACTGCAGCCTATTTTCAAGTTTTAGAAATCGAGACCTAATTCACCACTGAAAGCGTAGAGGTTGGTGGCTTCTAGCACATTCGCTGGACTATGCGATCACTGCTGCTAACTCCGGGTCACTCATGTCATCCCCAAAAAAAGTCCCATACCCCAGCACCACACCCACCCGATGTGCCCCAGGAGGAGGGATGGAGTGGGCGGAGCCAGGAAGTGGGGAGGCCGGAGGTGGGGTGGGCAGGGCCTGAGAGCACTCTGGGGTCCCAAGGGAGAAAGCCAGGGGGCACAGCCAAGCTGGCCAGCTGCTCCCCCGGGGAGGGGCAGAGTGTGAGCCCGGCAGTAACCAGGTTCAAGTGCATCCTGTGCCCCCACCCCCAGCCTCGACCTCCCTGGGACTCAGGCACGGTCTGGGGGTCCCCAAGATCCCCAACCAGGCTCAACAAAGTTTGCTGCACATACACACACCCTGCACCCTGAGGAGGAAGGAGATCCCCCCCCAGGGGCCCACCCAACGCCGGGTCCACAGAGGCCGGCTCACACCGTCCAAGCCACCATCACAGACCCTCGATGTGGACCCCAGACAGGCACCTGCATCTGAAAGCAAGAACTGCGGCTGGGGCTGCGTGTGACGTCCCCGCACTGGGCAGGCAAGGGGCACACGCTGACCCTCCGGAGGGTTCAGACGGGCCTTCTGCTTGCAAGAGCCCCCCCCTCCCCCGGGGCAGGGAGAGAGGGAGCAGGGCCCACAGAGACCACACCTCTTTTGGAAGAAGAGTCCCACCGGTGTGCAGGTGTCCCCCTGGATTTTGCTCCAAACGTGCCTCGTCCCCAGGGGCCCCCCACTGGCCTCGCTCACATTACCAAGTGGAACCTTTGCGTTCAAGGGGAGGCAGGGCGGCCTCTGAGACCACCGCTCGGCTGCCAGAGCGGCACTGTGGGGGCGTCTATCCCCTCTGTCCCCGAGGCCCTGACCAGCTGGCGTGGCCTCGCAGCACAACCAGGAGGCAGAGCGGCGGGACTCCGAGGCCACAGCGACATCAAGAGCTTCCATCCAGGACTCCCTAAGCGTGTGCACCGCATGTGCAACTGTACAAGGCAGCCCCACAGGGAAACACCCAGTCCCAACCCCACAGGCCAAGCCCCAGAGTGGCCCGGCAGCATATTCTGCTCGGCAGTATTGGCAACCACGCTGAGGCCGGGTGCCCCTCAGTCCTAGACCCCGCCTGCGCGTGCCTGGCTGGGTGAGCAGTGAGGAGCCACCTGCGGGCTGCTGGCCCTGAATGGTGACCCCAAGTCCCCGCAGATGAAGCAGCAACCACAGCCCACACTGCAAGAATCCCAGCCAGCCCTGTGAGCAGAGCTGCCCCGAGGCTCCGGCAGGGCCCGCGGGGGCTGGGCGGTTAGTCCCGGACCCTCAGCCAGGGTCGTGCGTCTGTGGGAAACCAACCCCATCTTCCTAAGGCCGTCAGCCCCCGCCCCGGGGTGCGCACCCAGGAAAGCGAGGGGAGCCCCTCCGACGCCCGCCTGCCGGCGCAGGAGAACACGGTGGGGGCGGGAGGCAGCCAGAACCCTGAGCCATGTGGGGGTGCCCCCATCACCACCCAGAATCTGGACGGTCCTCCCCACGGCGGGGTTGGGGCCACTCCCAACACCTGTGCCACTGGACACGCAGATCGTTTGGGTTTTTAACTTTCGTTCACTTTATTTTTAAAGTTTATTTATTAGAGAAGGTGCACGTGAAAGAGAGCGGGGGGGGGGGGGGGGGAAGGA
>NC_043715.1:3008402-3030582 GCF_006229205.1 Suricata suricatta
ACGCTCAATCCACTGAACCACCCAGGCGCCCCTTGGGTTTCTTTCTTCTTCTTCTTTTTTAAATTAGAGAGAAAGAGCGAGCACACACGAGTGGGCAGGGGAGGGGCAGGGAGAGAGGGAGAGACGCGGGGCTCTATCCATGACCCTGGGATCAGGACCTGAGCAGAAATCACGAGTCAGACGCTCGGCCGGCTGAGCCGCCCAGGCGCCCGGGGCAGGAACGGATTTACGGACATAATTCCCAGAGCACAGGCCCCTCCACCCCCATCTCAAGTGCACAATCCCTCAGTTCTCGGCGCATTCACGGCTGTGCAGCTACCCCACAAAGAGGAACCCCAGCCCCCAATCCCTGTCCGTGAGGGCATCCCTACTCTGGGCAGTTCCCACCAGAATCACGCTGTGCGGACCTTCCCCGCTGGCTTGTTTTTTACGGGTCGTCCACACTGCGGGGTCCGTCAGGGTCCCACTCCTTCCTCTGGCGACTCCCGCTCTCCCGTACCCGCTCTCCCCTCTCGTCTGCCTGTGCCCACCCCTGGGCTCCGTGAGGCTGCTGTGTCTCCTGCTCTCACAGCTCGTCTCCCACTCAGCTCGTGGGGGCAGGGAGGGTGGGCGTTTGTGCTCTGGATCCAAACCAGGAAGGAAAGCTCACACGGGCCAGGAAGACCTGCGGTCAAGCCCGAGTCAAGCCCGAGTCAAGCCCGAGTCACCCAAGCCCGAGTCACCGACAGCCTGGAGGAAAAGCTGGGGTCAAAGGCCAGGCCCTCCCTCCTCCCCCTCCCTGCAAGCACCAGGCTCCAGGCTGCTGGGCCGCCCTCAGACCACCCTCCTCCGAGGAGGCCCCACCTCAGGCCATTAGCTCGCCTCCCTGGATTAACCTCATTTCTAATCGCCAAGGGGGGAGGGGCGGGGGGCTGGGGGGCCCAGGTGCACTTGGACCCGGAGGCCAGCGACAATTAGCAGCCTAATCCCCTGGGGGGAGAGGGACTGAGGGACACGCACCAGCCGGAGCAGGTCATCGATCCCCGACCAGGCACCCACAATTAGCGAGCTGCCACCCTGACTGCGCTCGCGCTGCGGCAGGAGGCCGTGACCGCCCTCATTAACCGGAGGCGGGATCCAGTCCGTGGGCACGTGCGGCTCGGGGACGACGGGACGTCACCGCTGCCGGCGGACTCAGAGGATTAGCACCGGGGCCGCCGGGCACGTGTAATTAACAGCTGAGACCCCCAACTCGGAGCGGAGGGGGTGGGGCCTGGAGACGGAACCTCGAGATCGCCAAGGCCTTGGCTCCTGGCACACAGAGCACCTGGTGACGGGGCAGGAGCATGGCCTCCTGAGTAAAGGGGCCGCAGGACGTCTTCCTGAGACGGCCACCCTGTCACCGGCCCCCCAGCCCGCCGGGGCTTCACCGGCTTCAACCAGGCTGGGGCACAGGCCGCCAGGACCCTGTGTGTCCGTGGCTCGCCGGCACCTCCCCCTCCCTCCCGGAGTCTGTCCCCTGCCCCAGGCCAAGCCCAGGTGGTCCCCGGGGAGACCCGCGCGGCGGCGTGTGATTGGGAGCCCTCTGCCCGCCCTCTCCGCAGCCACTGCCGTTTCCAGCCAGGACTTGGGGACCCAGGCCTGGCGGGCGCGAACCCTTTGGATCCAGAAAGGACACTGGCCATCAGTACAGCCCCCCTCGCAGGGCAGGGACAGTGCCCCCCGCCTCTGGGAATCGAAGCGGGCAGGTCACAGAGGCCGCATACGGTGGCACGCGCAGAGGCAGGGACAGCCCACGGGGCTGCCCGCGCACCAGCTTCCAGGAGGGGGGCTCCGCCACCTGCATGTCCTCCGTGAGGGACATCAGAGCCCTCAGCCCACCTCCCGGCCACCGGCCAACTGCACGTCTGTGGGCCCAATCACCATCCGGGGACGGTCAGGGAGGCCCCAACCAGCAAAGGCCGGGGGCGGGGCACCTTCCTCAGAAACCGCAATTCCAGGGGCCCGCCGTTCATCAGGGAGTGCGACGGGGCGCACAGAGGGGCGGGGCTGGGAGCCCGGGGGCAGAGGGGGCTCTGGAGAGGGGACGGGGCGGGGGTCCCCACAGCCAGGAGAGGCCCGCTGCAACAAACACGCCAGGGCGAGGCACTGCCCGCTGCCCCACTGTTCTGGATGCCCGTCTAGCCCACCCAGGCCCTCTCACCCCACCTCCCCGTGTCCAGGGCATGCCTGCCACCCCCCCAGCCTCGCTCTCCCCCAGCTCCCACTGCCCTTGCACACCTGCCTCCACGATCCCCAGAGCCCCGCCGACAGAGGGGAAGCCCCTGCCCTGAGACCGCACACCTGTGCCCACGGACCCCACAGATCCCGCGGGGAAACGCCACCTCGGGAGCCTGTGTCCTGCCGCCACACACCCAGACTCCCGGTGTCAGCGAGGAGGTCCTGCTCTCCCTCGACCGGGCAGAGTCAGGGCTCAGCGAGGGCCCTGGGGCTTGGGGACAGGACCCCGGCTCCAGCAGCTCCAGGCCTGACAGCTACTAGACTGTCTGCAGAGCCAGCGACAAGATGCGGCAGCCACGGAATGGGGCAGGGGCGCCGCGTCGGGGGCTCTGGACGTAGAGAGTGGGAAACTCAAGCCCGTCACCGCCGGTGCCCTGTGCTCCTGGCAGACAGTCGCCTGGGTCCCCCCGACGGAGCCCAGAGCAGCAACGCCACGGGCCTGACACGCTCCGCTGGACCTGACGGCCCCCCACAGCCCCCGAGCCCACCCTGCTCCCTCTGCCTCGCCGGGGCCCCTGAGCTGCCCTCGATGGGGGCGTGGGAGGCAGGGAGGGTGGGCCGGGCACGCAGGGACAGAGGTGATCCCGGGGCAGGGGGAGGCGCACAGCCCCCGGGATCTCGCGCGTCGCTCAGCGGTGGAGGACGCATCATCGGGCAGTGAGCAGACGGCCACGCAGCTGGTCAGAGCCACCGCCTGGCAGCCGCGGTCACGCTCGGGGACAGTGGGGCTCAGTCAGATCACTTCCTGGGCTGGGCGCCGCTTTGTCCCAAAAGGGGGAGGCGGGGCCGGAGGAGCCCATGGCAGCGGTCGGAGGGCGGGGGTCAGGGGTAGGGGTGACGGTGAGGGCAGTGCCCACCTGGGACACACAGCTGCCACACTGGGCGCTGGAATGTTCTTCCTGAACCAAAATCTGAGGACGGGCCCTGAGAAGAGACAGGCTCAGAGAGGCAAAGCGAGGCGCCCACGTCCCAGAGGGTCGGGCGGGTCCAGGCCCTCGGCCCCGCCCACAGCCTTCAGGAGCCGCGGGCACCGTGGCCCCCCTGGGCGGCTGGCTGCCAGGAAGAGAAGGCGCCTCGGAGCCTCCGGACAGACGGAAGCCCCCCCAATCTCTCCTCCGCCCTCTCTCAGGACAGCTCCTGATTACTGCCTCTGAACTGGACGTCTGCACTGCACCCGGGGACGGACGTGACACAAGACACTGGCCCCAGAAACGAAGGGGAGGGCTTGGGCCACGGCTGGAAATAAGGGGAGGCTTCGCGGTGGGGGTGGGGGTGGGGGTGGGGGCAGGGGGCCAAGGCGGGCTGGGAATGCACCAGGCTGCCCGTGGCTGGCACCGTGGGCCCTGGCACCGTGGGTGCAGCTATACCGTCCCGGGCGTGGAGACCCGCAGAGACCGGAGCCCGGGGAGAGGGCTGGGGGCTGTGACGTCCACGCCTTCCAAATCCCCAGCCTTGTCCACTGGCCACATGGGCCGAGGGCGGAGGCCCGAGCGGGGCCAAGGACACGGCAGGAGGCCAGCACAACCCCGCCGCGCTGAGGGAGGGGACAGCCTCGCACGGCCCAGTGACAGGTGGACAGTGCCAGCCAGCCACAAGGTCGCTCAGCCATGAAGAGGAGCGAAATGCTGGCTCGGGGCGCGGGGACCGCCCGGACCATCAGGCGGAGCACGGGAAGCCAGCCGCTCCCGCTCTGTGTCCCCCAACCCCGGCCGGAGGGGCGTGGGGGGGGGGCAGTGCTCGCTGCTGGGTTGAGCGGCTACGTTGGGGCAGTGGTGTGGCCTGGGACGCGGTGTGACAGCCGCACGACTCTGATCACACTGAGAACCGGGGAGAGGACTCTCACGGCACCGAATGAATCACACCTTAGACAAGAAGTGTCCTGCCCCTCCCCTGGCCCCCTCTTGTGCCCCCACGGCCCCCAGGCTCCCGGAAGCTGACAGCCCACGCGGGGTTCCAGCCGCCCCGGCTTCAGAACAGACTGCCGAGCGCTCCCTGCACCTGTGACGTGGGTCTGGGGGCGAGGGGACTGCCCCCCAGGCTTGTGGCCCTAACTCCCACCCACCCGGCGGCAGCAAGGGGCATGGCACGTCCTCAGCAGCTGTGAGCCTGGGGCTCCTGACTTGACCTCAGCTTTCCCATCTGTACAATGGGCAATGGCCGTACAATGGCTGTGAGCTACTTCTGCCGATGGGGGAGGCGGAGCCGTCGTGGCCAGGGTGACTGAGACACACGGGGTGTGGCCCAGGGACGTTCACAAGTGACAGCACCTCCTCAGTTCTTACACCTTGGCCTGGCGGGGGGGTGAGGGGTGGGGGGTGGCGGGTCAGATAGAGACTCAAAAGCCGAGCTCACTGCCCGGGCTTCGGGCTCTCAGACTTTGCTCGTGGCCGCCGGAAAGCCTGTGGTCCTAGGATACGGTGTGACCAGGGACCCAGCGCCCACACAGCAGCACCTGGGCACGCAGCTCGGACCGGCTCCAGGGTCCTCAAGGGCCGGGCCCCCCACACCTAGCCCCTCCCGTCTGCGTGGCCCGTGGGGCGGCTCCCTGTCCTCACTCACCCGGCCCTTCGCTGCGGGCACTCCCCCCAGGGTGGCAGGCGTGCGGAACGCCCGGGTCGGAGCTGCGGGAGCGGCGCCCTGCTGTCACCAGCCGGCCTCTGCCACTTTGTTCCCGGCCAGGAGCCCCGGGCCCACACTTCCAGCCAGACGCTGGGGCCGCTCGGGGGCAGCGGGAAGGAGACCTGGGCCATGGAGGCCGGCCCCCGCCTTGTGCCCATGGCCCTCTGGTGAGCCCCCGCCCCTCCGCTGGCCTCCGCAAGGAAGAAGTGTGCCGTTCCGTGGCCGTGGCCCCTGGAGATGTGAGGTGTCACCCCAGGACGAGCCCCGTGGGCCAGGCGGGATCCCTGGGGGTGGCCCGGACCCAGATCCCGCCAGGGGGGCTTCACCGTGAGGGTCCCCACCGTGAGTGCACCTCCCAGGCCACCGTGTGGGAAGCCTGCCGCCATCTGTGACACCTGCTCGCCAGCTGCGTGGCAGGAACAGCCAGGCCCCCGCAACCAGTCCCTGCAATGTGGCCGGGGGCGCCCTGCTGGGCATGCAGGGAGCGGGAGGCGTGTGCGCAAGGTGAGGAGGGGCAACAGGCAACACGCAACCAGGCCCCCAGGCCCCGGTGACCGCTGTCCTGGCCCGCGCCTGCCCCGTCGGTCCTGAGCTCAGCCCCCCACACGCCCTCCTCCTCCGCCCCACGACCTGCGCCCCACGACGGGAAGGAGGGAGACTCAGGACTCGGGGCCTGTCCCGCCCGCCGAGCTGCGGCCCCGAAGCCTCTGAAAACAGACACGCTTCCTACTCATAACAAGGGCCCTGGGACACCAAGACCTGGATCTCTGGGACAAGACAGGCAGGGGGCACAGACACCCAGAGGTCAGTCCCACCCCCGAGCAGCATGTCCTCAGAGCGCCTGGGGCCCCGCGGCGCCCGCCCCAGACCGGACGAACGTGGACACAGGGAGATCACCCCCAGGAGAACAGAGAGCCTCATGGTGTGAAGATCAAAGCTCAGAGACAGCAGCGTTTCCCCAAAGCCACACAGCACGTCACCGCCCGAGAGACACCAGGAGCCAGCGCTCCAAACCTCGGGGACATCATCCACGCCGATCCTTGCCTCAGGGCGTTGGGCAGTAATGGTGGGGCTGGGGGGAGCTGTCCCAGAGACCCTCTCCCACCCTGACTCCGAGCCCAAGCGGGTTTCCAGAGATGGCGTTCCCTGCCAGGTCTGGGGTGGGGGAGCCGCTGGGCCGCCTGGGAACCACAGGCTCCCAGGGAGGGGGCCCAGCACAACCCCCGTGCCCACTGCCGGCCGCCCCACGGCGGCTCTGGGAGCCCAGGCGGGACCGAGGGAGCGGGACGCAGAAGCGAAGAAGAAGCGCCAAGGCGGAGGTGGGGGAGGTTTGCGGGCCAGGGGGGTCCGCAACGGCGCTGTCCCCCCAACCCCTCGGAACGGAGCAGCAGCAGGAGACACCCGAGCGGCCGCCAGCGCGGGCGAGCCCCCTGCCCCAGAGCCACCTGTGGGGACGGCCGCTTCTGGCCGATGCACCTGCTGCGCGCCCGGCGGGGGAGGGGGCTGCGCGCCTCTTACCTCTGGGCTCCTCCGCCTGTTTGGCGAGCTTGCGCAGCGCGGCGGCAAAGCTGGACGACGGGGCGGCCTGGGCCGACAGCGCGCTGCTGGTGGCGGGGCTGCCGCTGGGCACCAGGGCGCCATTGAGCGGCGAGGGGGTGAGGGGGTTGACGGTGGCGGTGGTCCTGGTCGCGGTGGAAAGCATCCCTAGTGAAGGGGACTTGGGCTCATGGCTCATGCCTGAAACAGGAAAAGAAGAACCAGGTCACCCAGAGAGCAGGAGCGCCCAGCACCAGAGCAGGGGCGGGGGCCCGGGGGGTCCGGCGCCAGCAAGCAGCATGCAGGGAGGGTGCGGAGCAGACCGGGCGGCCGCGGCAGGACAGGCAAAGCAGGACAGAGCGATGCTGCGGAGAGAGCAGGGCCCCCCGGCCCCCCGCCCCCCCGGACATGTAGTCAGAGCCTCAAGTGTCCCCGGGACCCCAGTGACGTGACAGCAGGATCCCACGGCCCAGGAGACCCACCAGCGTCCCGAGGTGGGTGCGGGGGCCACGAGGCACGGCCGCATCCTCAGGACAGGAGGGACCAGCGGGAAGGGAAGGGGCCGCACGTTCGGTGGTAAGAGGCAGGCCCCCGGCTACTCCGGCGGGGGTTTCTGGCAGCCACACACGCACCCCCTCCCCCACGACGCTGGCTCGCTCCGGCCCCCCTGCTGGGCAGCACAGACCCAGGATCTGACCCCAGGCGGGTGCCCCCCGGCTGCACCCCAGCGATCCCGGCTGGTGGCTGCCTGCAAAGGTGCCATAGCACTTGCGGGAGACGTGGGGGAGGGGCATGGCCACCCGCAGGCCCCGGGAAAACTGTGGATCTCAACCACCGAGGCTGGGAACCGCTGCCTCCCGTGCCCGCCAAGGTGACCCCAGATGCCACGGGGAGGACACGGCCACCTTCCCACGAGCCCCCGGCCTCTCAAGTCCTGTCTAAGCGTCGACGAGGAGGCTGAACTGTCCCCCCGCAGTGGCCTCCCTCTCAGGCAGCCGGGTGAGCGGAGCCATAAATAAGTTTCCCATTAACATCCAGGCCTCCGGGGACACCTGCCCGGCCCCACCCCCTCACCACAAGTGCCTTCTGGGGAGTAAATCAAGGCCAATGGCCCTGCAGGTGGCAGGGGCCACGGGTCGTGCAGGAAAAAGCAAATGGACTTCCAGGTCCCTAGACGGACACCTGGGAGGGGCGGGCTCCAGGAAGAGCACAGTTGTCGGCGGGAGGGCCCCTGGGGGTGGGGCTGGGGGGCGCAATCGTAGATGGCCCAAGAAAACAACCAGCCAGAACGTGTACTTCCCGTGGGCGGCGGCAGGTAAGAAGAGGGGGCCCAGCGCCCGCCCGCTCCCGGAAGTAGCCCGGAGAGGCCGCTGGACCGAACATGCGTCCCAAAGCCTGGGTCCCCGGGAGCCGGGCCGTGCCGGCCGCCCCCGCACTCCAGCCACACGGGGCTAGCTCGCAAAAGACGATCCTGAAGCAGGTGTGAGCTCAGAGAAGCACCCTTCTCTCGGGTGAGGGCTTGTGCTTGGGACCAGAGGGCCCCCACCGGAGCCCCTGCGCCCACAGCCAGCCTGGGGGCTGGTCACGCAGGCACGGCGGGGGGGGGGGAAGGGGGGGCGGGGGCGGGCTGACCCCAGGCTCACCCGCACGTCCCAGACACAGACACGGGTCATTCTCCGTCAGCCCAGGACCCGGCCAGCCCCTGAAGGTCACTGAGCACCACGGATGCCACGCCCTGGAAGCTTGACCCCAGGCTTCCGCCGGCCTCTGCTCCTCCAGTGGGCAGAGTGGAAGGCAGGGGGGGAGGTGTGGCCACGGTCACGGACTACGAAGTAGGGGCCTGAAGGTCAGGCTTGCATTCCACTTGGTTGCCAGATACCTGGGGCCTGAATCCGGCTCGGCAGCCTCAAGCTGTGTGACCTTAAGCAAATCACTGTGCCTCTCTGGGCCTGCCTCCTTGTTCACAAAAGGGAGTGAGACAAAGTCTACCTCTTGAGGCTAATCTCAAGAGGACTCAAGGAACTGACTTAAGTGAAAGGACTTAGCGCACCAGACATGCGCCAGGGGCCGAGCCGCAGGGCCGGGCAGCAAGGGGCCTGATCCTGGCACAGCAGGACACGAGCCTCTGGATCTGTGCCGCCTGCCCCGCAAGGCCGCGTCGCTGCCCCCTCCCGGGCTGGGGACCGCACACCCCGGGCAGCCGGCCACACGGGCTGATATGGGCGCCATGGAAGCGCCGGGCGCTGTCGACGGCTGTCCTGGGGGAGTGTAGACACTGGGGTCGGAGGAGCTGGCGCGGAACGCGGGGCCGGGGACACTGTGTGAGGAGGGACCCCAGGGGACATCAGCTGTCCCTGGCGGGGTCACCTCCTGAGACGCCCGCCTCACAGCGGGGTTGGGGGTTGGGAGGGGCCGGTGCACCTCCGCCCGCCCACACCGCACCCGCCCCCGCAGACCTCGGAGCGTCCTGGGCGCTTTCCCCAGTCCGGTCCCAGAGGCTCAAGGCCACACAGTCAGGCAGCACGCCCAGGACCCGACCCCTGTCGCCGGGGCCCACACAGCACCTGGCCGGTCAGGAGGGACAAACGGGCAGGCACGTGCACGCGCGCACATGCGGCTAAAATACTTTCACCCAAGAGGCTTAAAATCACGCCCACGAGGTCTGTGCCCCTAATCCCTTCGAGAGGTGGAGGCTAATCCCGTCCCCCAAACGCGAGCCAGACTTCCGGACCGTCTTCTGAGCAGGGTACGGTGGAAGGCAGGGTCCGTCACTTTCGAGAACAGGCTGTCACACGCAGTGTGGCCACACGGAGGGTGCTCAAGCAGGCTGTGGGGACTCCCAGGTCTCAGGGGAAGGATGCTGCCGGACAAAAGCCACGGCTCCTCCCCGCAGCCTGGCCACCAGCAGGATGACCGGAGCCCGACCCGCTCAGCTGAGCCAACGGGAACCCCCAGAAGGCGGTTACGTCTGGGAAGAGGTTGTTCCGCGGCTGTGGCTCACCAGCCCAGGCTCGTCTCCAGCTGCCCCCAACCCCTCTTCCTTCTTGGAGCCCAAGAAGTCCGCGCACCTGCAAACACTCCATGACTTTACCCACAGCCTCCAAAGTGGGCCCCCAGGTGCCAGCCGAGACCATCAACCACCCTCCCCGTTCCCACAGTCCCCGGAGAGCCAGCCACCTCTCTGTAATCCCCAGGCGCGTCAGGAAGTCGCGGTGCCCATTTCACAGATGGGGGAAAGACACCCTCGGGTCCAAGGGCCGACAGATGGTTAATGGCAGGGCTGAGCTCACTGGAACTCGGCACCTGCGTCCTGTTTATGCAAAAGCGGTCGGGGCTCAGATCCAAACCCGCTCTGCCCCTCCGCGCACACGGCACACCGATGTCTGAGCGAGGAGACGGGAAGTGAGCGTAGGCACTGTGGTTATCCCACATCCCAGTGGCCGGTCCCCAAGGCCCAGGAGCAGCTGTGAGGTCACTGCTCCGTGGCCATGTGACAGGCTGGCTAGCTGGTGACCGCCAGCTGACAGCGCAGGGCATGGTGGCCCAGGGGTGCTGGGAGAGGCAGGCCGAGCCCCAGGCCAGACCCCGACATCGCGTGCTCCTAAGGTGGGGGGGGCTCAGGTGGCAGCGAGGCAGAGGGTCACTTCTGTCACCCACGTTGTAATATCACTGCGGTAAAGCAGGTTTTTTAAAAAGCGGGGGGAGCGGTCACTGAAGAGATGCAAACTCACCAACATGAGTGGGGCACCCCCCCAGACCAGGGCCTCCCCTGGTGGGGTGGAGGGAACCACCGTGCCCCCTCCTCCCTCTCTGGGGCAGCTGCCCCCTTAACGGCAAGGTCACACTCCTGCTGGAGTTGAGAGGCCGCCCTCCCCTCCGCAGCTGCTCCCCGGGCTCCTGGGGGGGACCCCCCCACCCCAGCATCTCTGCTGCGGTGTCAGCTACGGGCTCTAGGGGCGCTGTCGGCCAAGAAAGCTGCTGCTGATGTCAGGTCACTGAAAATAGAATCCCAACCCAGCCGCTTCATTAAGGAGCTAAAATTAGCACAGCTCCGTGGCATGTGCACGCCTGTCCCCCCCCCCCCCGCACACCGGGAGGGGGGCCGAGGGACCACCTGCAGCTGAGGCGGCCGTGCCCTTGAGCCCAGCATGGAAAAGCAGAGGCCAAACTCAGAGGCCCCGACACCTGGTTAAGGGTCACTGCAGATCTACAATGGCTCGACACAGCCTCAGAGGGACCCACCGCTCACCCTGCCCCTCGGTCACAGGCGGGGGTCACTTCAGGGCCCACGTGCTGCTCTGCCCCTGTTCCCCCCCCCCCCCCCGCGCAGGTGTTCTGTGGCTGAGGCCACAGCAGGTGCGGCCACGGAGTCCCCAGGGGTGCGCTGAGGGGAGGGTGGGCTTTGGGGTGGCCCTGTACCTCAGGAGGCCCTGGGGGGGAACACGGGGCACCCGCTCCCCGTGCCCTCATTAGAGGGTATTTATTAACTTCTGTGCTCCTGGCCATTGACTGAATTCTTGTCTACATTATCAGCTCATGTAAATTCATTATCCTGCCAGCTGGGAGTAGGCTCCGCGGCGGGAAGGCCCATGATGGATGAGGGCCGGGCAGCCGGGGCGGTTGGGGACGGGCAGGGATGGTGGCACTGAGCTGGGCGGCTCAGCAGGAGAGCAGGCTGGGTCAAGTGGCCTCCTGGCCGCCTCGTGTCATGGCTGTCCTCCTCCGGACGGGGCTCCAGGCCCCAGGAGAAGACAGAGATCCGACCAGAGGATCTGGGCCCGGACACTGCGGGGACAGGATGCCCCCACTCCCAGGGCCCTTCTGGGCGGCCCAGCGCTGCCGAGAGCCACCACGAAGCCCAGGGCTGGAGGACGGAGAGGGGCCAACCCAGAGCGCCCCAGGCCCTGGTCCACAGACAGGCCGCTCCGCAGAGGCAGAGGACCCCCCATCTCGCTGCTCCTGCGTCCCCTCTCCCCCAGTGTTGTCTTTAATCAATACTTTTCCGCTCTGCCTACGTTTCTAGCACGGCCAGAGGCAGCACAAAGCTTTGGGGGAGAAAAAGAAAAGGCAAGGAAGGAAAATCCAAGTGCAGGGCCGGCCAGGCTGTCCTCCAGGGACCCACCCGGTTCCGGAGCCAAAGCTCCCAGCGGCTTGGCTCCCAGCGGCACGCGGGGAGCAGGGGGAGGCCCCTCACCCTCCACTAACCGCGCTCCCTCCATCCCTCCTCTGCGCGCCCGCGGAGGGCGTATTAATCAGCCCGCAGGCCTCCCGCCCGGCCTCCTGCAGACCCCGTAATTACTGACTCCTTTCATTGGCTCTTCCGCGGCACCAGACCTCGGCCGCTCCCTCCTGCTCTGTAATTACAAGCTAATAGCTGAGATGAATTTTCTGCTGGCTCCGGGTTCAAGCACCAGGCCGCCCCTCCCCCCTGCCGGCCCCCCCTGGGGTAATTACACCCCGCGGGGCCAGGCCCAGCGGGGCCCTCGCACTCCTGCCCCCACTGCCCCTGCACACAATCTGGACTTGGATTCTCTAATCACCCCTCCTGGTAATTTCTCATTACCTCGGGAAGAAATGTTTGTGGACAAATACAGGGCGTCCCCTGGCTCAGGGCCCCAGAGCCTCCTGCCTGGCGATCCCCACGCCCCCCAAAAGGGTGATGGTCCTAATGAGCCTGGGGGCACCCTGCCCTGGGGACGGGACGGTGGGCAGCCGGGGTGGGGCGCCACGTGATCCTGGGAGCCTGTGAGGCCGCATAATAAATTCGTGATTTTATTTGCCTTCGGTATGTTCTGGGCTCACTGGCACGAAGCGATCCTTCTTGGGGTGGGGGTGGGGAAGTCGGGAAGGTTCTCCTGCTCTCTGGGTGCGCAGGGTGGCTGTTGAGGCCTGACGTCCTTTTGCAGAGAAGGACAAGCCCCTCCGGCTGCAGGTTTCTAAGGGGCCCGGGCCCGTTTCTAGTGCCAAGTCCCAGAACTGGACTCAACCCCCAAGGCTAAGGCCGAGGGGGCTGGCAGGCCGCCTCAAAGCCACCGCTGGCTGCTGGAGCTGGGGCAGGCCGGGGCAGAAGGCAGGGACCCTGGCCCAGAACCAGAGAGGAGAGCGGGGAAGGAGAGGGGGAGGAGGAGGGCAGGGAGGGAAGAGGGGGAGGGGCCTGCCGGTGCGTCCTCGGGAGACGCTGGCCCCCACAGTAATGAGGCAGCTTCCCTTCCCTGGCGGCCGCCACCCTCCCCTCCCCCATTCAGACCAGTCACCCAGCAGCAGTACAAAGGCATGTGCCCACGAGCCCCCCCCAGAAAGTGTCCCCAGGAGCCTCACCCCCACAGGGCAGCTGCTTCCAAACCACAGCCAATTTCTGGGGTCCAGCCCCCGCGAACCCAGAGTGCGGTTCAGCCCAGGTCACAGAATGCCCACACAGCAGCCGCAAACGGGGCACCACAGGGTGGAAGGGAGCCGTTTAGGGTTCTCCCCAGCGCCCCTCCGTGGCCATTTAGGAATGTGGGGGAGGGGCAGGGGGGGGTCTGTGGGGAAGCAGGATCCGGGTTCTAGGGAAGCCAGGAGCATTCAGGGTCCCCCCCCCGCCCCGTGTCACCTGGTGCCCACAGACCAGGTAGCAGCTGAGGTGCACGTCCAGGGGCAGACCCAGCGGGGTGAGGTGGAGAGGTTCCTGCGAGGGGCGTCCCCTCCCAGTGGGAGCCACAAACTGGGTGGCCACGGGACGGCTAGGAGAGCCAGAAGCTGGAGGGGGTGGGGGACAGAAGTCAGGCAGCAGATGGCCGCGATATCTGACAGCGATTACTCTAAGCGGCTGTGGCGTCTGGAGGAGGCTGGACAGACAGATGACGGGCTTCGAGCCGCGGGGGCGGCCGGCCATCCTGAGGGGGCCGCACAGGCAGGAATCCCAGCAGCAGGGAGGCTTACGATTAACAAAGCAAGAAAAGGCCGACAGAGCCAAGGTCAAGTCTGGAGCCCAGGGTCCAGGGCCCCAGGAGTGGTTCTGAACAACACAGACCGTAGTACTGGCCGGGCCGCTCTGCCCTGAGCATCACGCAGTGACTCCTGACCAGGGCCCAGCGGCAGCAAGGTCCGAGGGGCCGCCCGGAGTCACAGGGCCGGGCAGAGCCGGGGACGGAGCCAGGGATGGCCGGGAGCCAGCCTGACACCTCCCACCCCCGAGCCTGTGCTTTTTCCACACCTCCTGGAGGCCAGCGGCCACTGGGCGTCCCAGGGCCAAGGAGTCCGCCGTCCACAAATTACCCCGAGGGGCCTGCCTCTCACTTACTCCCACTCTACAGATGGGTAAGTGGAGGCAAGGAGGCAGGCGCGCCCTTGTCTAGGGTTGCGGGCCGAGAGGCCGGGACCTGAACCCCGTTTTCCTTGCTGCGGGACTGGCAACCTCTCTAAATAGGAGACCCCGGGAAAGGCCAGTCACCGGGGTCACCTCCGGTTTTGCAGCCCCCACTCCCATGACCGCTGGTTCCCCGGAGAGCGCCCAGGTCTGTGCCAGCCCCTCCCACCATCGGCCTCCAGCCCAGGAGCAGGAACGGGGATCTGACTTTGGGACACCCCCCCACCATGTCCCGCAGCTGCTGGCTGGAGGGCATCGACCCTGGCACCACCTGAGGCCCAGGGGACAAGCCCAGCTGGGACTCGGCTAACCAGGCCACGTCCGAGCCGAGTCCCGCTCACAAAGGAGCCCTTTCAGTGACTCCAGAGGCAGGGGTGCAGGAAGCGGGCGGGGATCAAAGGTGTGCAGAGCAAAGGTAGAGGGCTGCAGGAGAGAAACCTGACCGAGCCAGGAGGTGGCCACTGGGAGCCTCCAACTTTCCGCTGGGCAGCAGGTGGGGAGCAGGCCAGAGGCCAGGGGTCAAGGCCAGGTCTTCCCTATAAACAGAATAAAGCTGATGGGGGCTGCGGGGGGGGGGGGTCCAGACTTTGAGAAGCGGTGCAGAGCTGGGGCCCTGCCTCCTGCCCCCTCGGCCGTCAGTGCGGGCGCCAGGACTGGGCATCCGGACAGCTCCCACCTGACAGCTCCCACCTGACACCTCCGGTGACAGAGGCGCGGAGACACTGTCCCTTCAGCACCGAGGTGTTGACAGAAGATGTCACAGGAGGCAGGCTTCCTCCACCAGGAGAGGCAGGGACGCAGGCCACAGCCACCACTTCCCAGGTGCTCAGCCCCCCAGACCCTACGGGGGGGGGGGGCGCTCTGGGGGCTCACGCAGCGGCACCACCCAGGGACCATGGCCAGGGACTGGACTGGTGGCCAAGAAACCCGCTGTCCCCCAGTCTGGCTCCCACATCACTTCTCAGGGGGCCCTGCCAGGTCACTGCGTGGTCCGGGCCTCAGTTTCCCCATCTGTAATGGGATTGGGGCAGAGGCTAACTAAGCGGGGGCCCTTTCACCCATCAACCCGTTTTTGTCTGGCCTGATGTCACGTTGCTTCAATGGGAATCAATGGACATTTTAAGGTTTCGAGTCAAAATGAAGACATCCCAGTTTCTCTTGCAAAATGCGTAGCCGCCAGCCCAGCGTCCAGGCCCCCACTGTTCCAGGCTGGTCTGCGTGCACAGTGCCCCGCGTGGGTCCCCGGCTCCGGAGCAACATGTGCGCAGGCAGCACCCAGTGCCCGTTGGGGCCCCTCCACCCAGATGTTACCCGCACCTTAACTCCACCCTGACTCAGCAGGAAGAGGTCAACGAGCCCTCTGCACTCAGATTCGGGGGGGCTAGCGCCCATTGGGAAGGAGGCCGTGACCCTGACCTGTGTCTCCCAGGCGTGGGGGGAGAGGGCGCCCCTGACTCAAAGGGACTCAAGCCAGCACCTGCTCAAATTATGAAATGGATTTTTCCTTTCGTAAAAAGGTCCATTATCACGACGGTCAAAGCAGCAGACCAGAGCCTCCCCCGATTTCTGCATGTAGATTTACCAAGTTCACCAAGGCCACCGGCAGGAGGGATGTCCGCGAACACAGGTCACAGGCTGCTGTAGCAATGGCCTCCTTGTGAAGCACACCCCGAGTATTAACCCCGTGCCCCCAATGTGACATACCCAGGCCGAAAAAACAGAGTATCAAAAAGATCTGGAACCTTCAAGTTCTAATGGCACTTCCCCCTGGGCTCATCTACCATCCTCAAAGCCCTGTGTGCTGTGCCCAGAGAGCACCAAACGCCCCTCTACCCCGAAAAAAAACCATCCTGTGGCCGAAATGCACCCGGACCATGAGCCATGAGCTCCCGTCCTGACCCTGCCACAGGGCAGGCCACGGGGGGCGAGTCCTTCTGTCCCCAAATGTCCTTCATCGACTGCACGGGCCTAAATAATCCTTTACTTCCGAAAACAAACACAAATCCGTCCACGGCTCCGACTGGGAACCTGTCGGGTTCCGGGGACACCTGCGGGTGCCGAGGCCCAGAACCGGGGTCTCACGGGCACCAGGCCTCACACCCTGGGACCATGAACCCGGCCCTCCTGGGTCACATGGTGAGAAGCGGCCCAGGCTACCCAGAGGACCCGCCGTGGGTGCCGCAGAAGCCTGTGAGGAAGGGGTACTGGCTAAGTGAAGGGTTTTCTTCCACTCACGGGGTCAGCAAACACCGTTGGGTGGAGGGGTGCAGAGAGGAGCCCAAGGAGCCAGAATGGAGCCAATAATGCCGGGCGGAACCGGTCGGGGGAGATCCTGCACCACCTCCGAGGCTGGTCCACCTTCACACCTCAGCGTGTTCCCTTCTTGGCCACGATGCCCCAGGCCGGTCCCGTGGTGGGCACAGACCTGCTGTCGGGGGCGCAGGCGCGGTGAGCTGCAGCAGGAACCCCCGCCCCCCCCCACAGCACAGGAGGAGGAACTCAACGCTGGCCTATGGGTTTCAACTCGGAAACCGGCCATGGGGGGAGACTGCGCTGCCGGAGCCCGAGGCACAGGCTCCGGGGTCGGGCGACCGTATTAAGGAGGCCCTCGGGTCTTGGCAAGCGTTAGAAGACACAGGCGCAAACTGCAGGATGCTGAAAGTCTGCATGAGCTCGGAGAGGCCAGGCCTGGACATCACTGAGACTGAAAACACAGACGCCCAGCCCGCTCCTCCCACCCGCCTTGGGAGCTCAAGCAAGGGTGACCGGAAGCCTCAGGCATTCCTTGGGGCGTGGGGGGAGGGGGCAGATGCTATTTAGTTTTCTCAGCTGTGAAATGGGGGCAGCCAGCCTTCCCACACTCCAGATGGCAGCAGGGAGCAAGCCCGGCGGCTGCAGGGACACAGAAGTCCCTCCCATGGGGCGCCTGGGTGGCTCAGTCTGCTAAGTGTCCGACTTCGGCTCAGATCATGATCTCGTGGCTCCTGAGTTCAAGCCCCACATCAGGCTGTGCTGACAGCTCGGAGCTTGGAGCCTGCTTCGGATTCTGTGTCTCCCTCTCTCTCTGCCCTCCCCTGCTCACACAGTCTCTCTCTCTCTCTCTCTCTCTCTCAAATAAATAACCATAAAATAAAAGGAGAGAAAGAAAAAAAACAAATCCCTCTGATGTTTCCAGGCAGGCAGCTAAGAACTTCCGCTTTGCACGTCAACTTTGCGTCCCTCCCGCTGGCCCCGGGGCCAGTCAGTGAACGAGAAAACCCCCAGCTCATCCCCAGCTCACGTGTGTAACAGTAACAACCCGTCACACACACAGTCACACACGCAGTCACAACAACGAAAACAAAGATAAAAGTGCGGGAGGAATCCAGGAGAATGAAGTCACTCCCATCCCTTAGCTGTCTTTTCCTTCTTGAACAATTACCAGCTACAGGGCGGCCGGCAGGAGCCCCCCCGGGGACCCCATTTCTCCCTGCTAATGGTCAAACCCCGACCTCAAAGTCAGGCCCTCGAGGGAGCACATGACCGTGACAACACCAGTCCGCGCCACCTGCCCCAGGAAGGCAGGCTAGGTGGTGCCCCGGCTCACGTCGGGAGAGGACACTCCGAGTTGGCACAGGAGCCTCCCCCCCCCGCCCCCGCCCCCAACCCCACTCCGAGGCCCGGTCCTGACACACAGATTTCCCCTCAGGGATGGCTTAACCCGCCCGGCGTCAATACCAGCCTGACCAGAAGCTCCCGGATCGATTCCTTTTATCGCTGCCTGTGGCCACCTGCGGGCCACCTGCGCACAGGAGAGGGCAGCGCTGGGGGGAGGGGCCATGAGGCCGGCTGGAAACGGGTTCGCACACGTGCACGGCGGGTCCAGACCCTGGGGGCAGGGGCGGCCCCAGCACCGGAGGGTCAGCGAAGGCTGATCGCTATCTTGAGCCTCAGCATCGCTGGGAAAAGTGGCCACAGCCCCCTCCCTACAGCAAGCAACTGAAGACACAGGGCGGCGAACCGGAGCCTTCCAGACTCTATAAATTAAAGCCTGGGGTCACCGGAAAGGAGAGAGTGTGGGGTGGTCTCTCTGACAAACCCTCATACAGGAGCCATCGGTGCCAGGCGCCGCTTGGGACTTTTCTAAGAAAGCATTTGCCATCCAACAGCCTGAGGACGCAGGTGTCACTACCGACCGATTTTACAGACGGGCAAACTGAGGCCCAGAGAAGCAGAGAGGCAGACGCTGCCACCAGGCACCCCCTCCAGGCTGTCACCAGACACGGCAGCCCCTTGCTGGGGGCCGAGGGCTTATAGCTTCTCCCTGCAGGTGCTCTTTCTGGAGCAGGTGCGCGGCGCACGTGTCCCCCCGAATCCTCAAGCCGAGGAAGGTCCCCGCACCCCCGCGCACAGACGGGAGGCAGCTGGACAGACGCCCCGCGCCCAGGTCTGGCAGCCCCAGACACGACAACGTGCAACTCCACACATATGTCAGGTTCTGGAGCTGGAGGAACCAGTTCCAGAAGGCTTGGCCAGCGCTCCAGACAGGCGCGGAAGCCATCCGTCCAAATACAACTCTGCGCTTGAAGGCCCCCTTGGGGGACAGCGAGCAGCTCAGACAGGGAAGAATGATCTTCAGGGTCCCCCCCAGGCGAGCACGAAGCCCTCCTGTGACCCAGAGACCCCCGTGCCCGCTGTGATTCACCACCTCCCCCAGTCAGGCGAGGTGATGCCAGGCCCCGGGGGGGTGCGGGCTCACGGGGTCGCCCCATCCAATTCAGGGGCAAGAGGCTTCTGGTTGGACACTCCCCCCACTCTGTTCTCCTTAAAAAGCATCAGCCCACCTTCCTCAAGAAGGAGTTCCTTACCCCCACTCCCTGTCCCCCCCCCCAGCAGGTCCTTCTAGCTGGGATGTGACTGCAGGTCACTGTCACCTGGCGGGAGTGGGGGATAAAGTACAGATGTCCAGGCCCTGTGCTATAACCACATTATTGTACATGTTTATTTTTGAGAGCGAGAACGCGAGAGGAGGAGGGGCAGGGAGAGGGAGACAGAGGATCTGAAGGTGGCTCCGCGCTGACAGCAGAGAGCCTGATGCAGTGCTCGAACTCACAAACTCTGAGCTCAGGACCTGAGCTGAAGCCGGACAGTGAACCCCCAGGCGCCCCCTCCAGGCCCCCCCCATCAGCCTGGGTGTTTTGAAGTTCCCCAGGTGACACAACAGCACAGCCAAGAGTGAGCTCCCTAATCTGGAGGCTCCTGCTCCCCCCAACCCTTCAACTAAAAGGCACCCCCAGAAATCCCCAAATCCCACGGGGGCCCACAGAGCCTCGAGAACAGCCAGGCCCCTTCTTTTTCACAGAGACTTGCCAACTCTTGGACCCCTCCCCCTCATCTGCACCCCTGTCCCTCCAGGCCCCGGGCCCCCCATCCCAAGCTCCCCAGAGGCTGCTTTCACTTCCCCTGGCCCCACAGTCGCTTCCCCTCTGAATTTGGGAACATGCTTGCAGCCTCAAGAGCGGCAGGGAGCTGGTCTCAGGGGCCCCGGAGACTGGGAGCTGCCTGGAGAAAGCCAGGGAGAGGGCCGGCCTCGCAAACACGGGGGGCGGGCTGCCTGGTTCCGTCTGGAGAGGGTGGGGACGGGGCAGGGACAAGTGTCTGGCGGCGGGGAGAAGCTGCACAAGGGAGATTAAAAGGCCCCTGGCTGGGGTTTTGGCAGGCGTGCAAAGGGCTGCTGCCGCCTTATCGGCCCCTCCGCCTCCCAGCAGCGAGCGCGCTGACGGGGTTCATAGGAGGCGCTCAATAAATTCTCATTGACAGGGACACTCTGAAACGTCACCTCCCGCCTGTGGCCTTGGCCCCGGGAGAAGGGCCAGCGTGGGGAAGTGAAGCTGGCAGCCGGAGGGGGAGGGGGGACCACGCTGTGCTGCTCCGAGGAGAGAGGCGGGGAATTAATGCGCAGTGGCTGCGCTGAAACGTCACCTGAAACACGGATCCTGCAGGTTAAAAAACAGCTCTGGTGGCACCCGGGCGAGGGGGAGGGGGAGGGGCCGGCAGCCGCCCCGTGCTTTGGAGGCAGCTCGTGTTGCCATAACAGAGATAATTAACGTGCCACCACCCAACTCCAGCCCCGCGTGGACTTCGAGTAACCCAAGCTGGGAATTCCAAGCCTTCAGACGGGGCCAGGAAAAACCGGCCTTGCTGGCTGAGTCCACAAGCCCCTACGAGTCCCTGCGGCAAGGAGAGAGGCCGCAGTCAGGTTTTACTCACCTGCATTCTTCCGGAAAAGTAGGAGCCACCAGCACCCACCCCTCGGGGTGCGACTCAGAGCCCAGAGGCCCCTCCTTCTCCAGAGCAGGAAGGAAGGACACCACCTGCCCAAGGGTCAAGGGCAGTTAGGCACCAAAGGAGCTGGGGAGGTTTGAGTTTGGAGGTGCAGGACTCGGGTCTGCCACCGAGTGGCGCTGTGCAGACTTTGCAGGCTCGGGCGCCTTGGCTTCAAAACCACAGGCTCTATTGGATCCAAAGTCCCGGAACTTCCCCAAAGACAGGCAAGTTATCGGCAGACAGAGGGCTGCCTGAGGGGACGGTTTTGTGAAGGCCACTGGGGTGTCCAGAGGGGTCCTCTCCTGGCTGGGAGCTCTGGTGCTGGCCTCCAAGGCCCCCTGCTTGCTCACCCCTGAGGGGCCCGGTTCTCCGCCCCGTCTGCACTGCAGAATCACCCAGGGGAACGTGGAGCACGCTCTAGCCTCGGGCAGCCACCCAGAGGCTGTGGCACCGCGGGGCTGGGGACACCTGGCCACTGAGAACTTTTAGAAAACCAAGCTTGGGGATCCTTGAGCTCTCTGCCACACTGACAAGGCAGGGTTCTGAAAGCTGTCCCCGACAGGTCAGGGCCTGCACCACAGGGCAGCCTCGCTGCCTTGTCTGGAGCCTGGCCCCACAGATAGGACGGTGCCTGGAGCCAGGCTCCCCCTGCGCCGCCAAGCCGGAGCGACCCGGGGTGGCAGCTCCCCGCAGCTCGCCAGCTCCAGACTCAGGCTCCCAGGGTCCACAGAAACCCACAGGTGACAAACCCCGGCTGACCCCGCCTTTCCATTCTGGCGTTTCTGCTCTTGCTCGACACAAAGTGACCAGACGCTGGCCAGCAGCACCCCTTCCCCTCCCCTCCCCCAACACTCCGCCAGGGGCCGAGACCGTGCTCACATGGGCGGCCCTCTGCGGAACCAGGCCTGCTGGCTTCCGCATCCACCTGGCGGGGTGGAGAGTCCCCGCCCAGCGGGCCGCTGGGATGACACAGCCGGCCGTTGGGCCCGTCACCTGTGGCGTGGCCCGGCTGAGTCAGGTGGCAGCCTGTGCCTCCGGTCCGGCCGTCCCCACCGGTGGAGACAGCCTGTAAACACAGGGTGAACCACTCCGACGTGCCCTAGCCTTAAGTAACCCTGACGGAGACGCAGAAACAGGCCGCTCACCTGGGGCTCCAGGCCCCCCCTCCCGAGGTCCAGTCCTCCACGGGGAGGGCACAGAGTCCCCGAGGAGAGGGGCCGGCGGCCAAGCACCCCACCAGGACCTTCTGGCCCGCCGTCCCCGCCTGCTGGGAATCGGCTTAGGCCGAGAGGTCCCCACCCAGCGTGGATGATCCTTTGTCCTGGGGCCTTCACAAAAGGATCCCTTTTTTTTTTTTTTTCCATCCGGTGGTCTTGCTTTTTGTTTCCAAACCCCAACTTGTGTGGGCCCTAGATAAGGCACCGCAGGGTTAACGAGGGTTTAATGTATTTTAGATGCACCCGGAAGACAAAGGCTAGTTTACAAAACAACGGCCGCATCGACTCACTCCCTGGCTGGTGTCCACCCTCCCCAGCTGGGGGCTTCCCCACAGAGCACACAGCCCTTAAAACTTATTTATAGCAGGCGTTCCCGCAAAGGGTCCCCCGGACCCATCAAGTTGGGTGGGGGAGATATCTGAGGTATCTTCCCCCTCCAATCCGGAGAACCCCCTTCCCCACACGACCTGGCTTGGAGCCTGCACTCCACGCTCAAGGGGTCCCCTGGTTCCCCGCCCGGAGCGGCGGAGGGCAAGCCCGACTCCCGCTCCGCCTCCACGAAGGGAATTTAATTAGCCTGCTGGAGAGGCGGGCGGGCGGCCGAGGAGGTGTCTCTGGTGCGGCAATATAATTGAATCGGCTCCACTCGGTCGGGCCACTCGCCGCCCATCAGCGCGGCCGCGGGCCCGGGAGGGCTGGGGGCGGGGAGGCGCATCCAGGCGGAGCAGGAAGGGCTGGGGAGGGAAAAAGGGCAGCGCGAGAGTGGGGGGCGGCGGAGGCAACCGCCCTCCCACCTCCGAGGTTGGGGCAGCCATCTTCAGCAGGAGGAGGGGCAGGGGCACCGCTCCAACGCGGGGCGGGGGGGGGGGGGGGGGGGGGGGGGGGGGGGGGGGGG
>NC_043715.1:3030682-3036823 GCF_006229205.1 Suricata suricatta
GCCCCGCGGCCGCCTGTGTCGCCGCCCCGGGCCAGGCCGCCCTGGCTCCGACCCGTGCGGGCGGGGGGCCTTTGGTCGCCTGCCGCCCGCCCGACTCTTATCGCCGATCGCACTCCGGGGGAAGTTGCCCTGGAGCCGTTGGCGGCCACCCCCGCGGAACCCGCGAACTTGGAGGAGGAGACGCGGTGAACTGCGGAGGGGGGTGCGGAGACCCCCCCCGCCCCGCGCGGCGCGCTCACCTTTCATGCCGGGGCCCCGCAGCTCCGCCTCGGCTGACACATGCTGGAGCCACCGTCGCCCAGTGTTTGTCTAAACTGCTTATCTCACCCGGGGCTGCGCGGCGGCGGCGGCGGCGGCTCGGGCCCGCTGGGGGGGTGGAGCTTCCGGGGCCCCGGCCAAGAAACACCTGCTGCTGTCGCCGCCGCCGAGGACACACCCAAGCGCAACGCCGCCCACTCCCGGGCCACTGGCTCGCTCCCGGCTCCCTGACCTCAGCCAGCGGGAGGTGTCGGGTTTCAGCCGCAAACACACACGCGCGCGCGCGCACGGACGGGCGCCCGGGTACACCCGCGCGGGCACACGCCCCTCCCCGGCCTGAGCGGCCAGGTGAGTCGAGGACACTAGCAGGTAGGGGAAATGCCACCCTCAGGCTCCGGGGAGAGTGGGGGGCGACCCGACTGCTCAGGGGTCCCGGATGTACTGGTGTCCAAGACCGACCACTTAATTCCAAAAGTAGAGGGCAGTCAGTTCCAAGGCGACCAGCACGCCGGTAGAGCCCCAGCAGGTCTGGTGACCGCCGTGTCCCCCCCCCCCCCGGTGCCTACAACAGTGTCTGGCACAGGGCGGGCACAATAAAGAGCGGATAAACTGTTCTGGAGGCTTCTGGGAGGAGAACTTTCTTGGGGCTGGTGTGCCTGCTGGCGCGGCAGGGGGTGGGGTGAGGGCCATACATGACGGGCTGTGCACTTCATCCTCCGCGACCGCCCCTCCGGATTCGTGACCTTCCCGCACCGACTTGAAAGGGGTGAACGTGAAAACCTCGAGCCTCTGCGCCTTCCAGTGCCCAAATCCTAGGAAGTCCTCCCCCCTTGTTAGAAGTAACTTTTGGGAAGGCCACACGCCAGGCAGGGGGTAGTCCTTAAAAGAACACACGTCTCAGAGGCCGGAGTCCACGGAGGCGCCGCTCCACCAGGGGGATCATTAAGGAGCTGGGGCTGCGGTCAGAGGCGAGGCCGCCCGCCTCCAGAAGCTGGCAAGACCCACTGGGCCTCGGGCCCCAGCGCAGCGCCTCCCCATTCCTGGCACCCCCCCCCCCCCACCCTACCTCACCCAGGCACTTGACAGACTGGAATGACTCAGGGAGCGTCCTGAAATTCCTGGGCACCCACAGGCGGCTAGGCGAAGGGCTGCGGGCCGCAGCCTTCCTCCACCCAAGCCCACCCCCGCTCCGCCCCGCCCCCACCGGCGGCGGGCGCAACCCAGGAGTCCGGAGCCCCCCACCCCCCCGCGCCGCCCGTCTCCAGGAAGCGCCGGGTTAATGGGGCACGCCTCGCCCGACGCCCCCGGCGCCGGCGCATTCCGACGCCCCGGGGTCTGACCCCGCGCGTCCCAAGCTGCGGGGTATCTCCCTGTACATTCTCTTTTGAAAACTCTCTAATCTACAGCTTTCATACTTCTGGGCCTGGAGGCAAAGCAGTGCCCCCACCCCGGGCGGCCGCCCCAGCACCGCGCTGCGGGTTTCAACTTTCGGACCCAGGTGCCAGCCCGCGCTCCTGCCAGTCCCAAACCTGCCCCGGGACATGCCCGCGCCGCGCTTGGCAGGCGGGCACGCTGCCGTCCCCGCGGGCCCAGCCTCCCCCGCCCTCCTCCCCCCCCCCCCCCCCCCCCGCCCCGCGCCAGCCCGGATTGCGATGGGAGGGAGCGCTGGGCGCCTGCCACCCCCCATCCATCTGTTCCAGATGACGCTGGCGGGCCTGGAGCATTCGGGGCCCGCGCCAGCGAGGAGCCGAACCCGCCTATGTGCCCGCTGCGGGGCGAGGGGCAGGGCCCCGAAAGGCGCCCCCAAGTCACCCGCTCCCCTGGTCCACCTGGGACTTCACGCCAGCAGGGGGACACGGAGCGGGGCGCGCACGGGTCGCGCCCCCCCCCTCCCCCGCCTTGCACAAGGCTCCGAGCCGACCACAAACGAAAAGGGAAACGGACCCGCGAGGCCGGGCGGGGGGCCGTTACTGGCTCCTACCTGCGGGCACCGGCCGGCCGGCCCTCCCTCGGCGCGGGAGGGGCGCTCGCCCTGCACCGCCCGCCTCCTGCGGGCCGCGGCCTTCGCCCGACGCCTTGCGCGCCTCACGGTGTCTCCGCAGCGCGGCCTCCGGTAATTTATGCTCAGCAGTGGCGGCAGATTCACCGCGGCCCCGGCGGCCAGGACGCGGGGGGGAAGGGGACGCGCCCGTCCCCGCCGGGACACACCGGCGGGGGCAGGGGAGGGAGGAGTCAGGACAGAGATCAGCAACAAGCCTAAGGCCTCAAAAACAAAATTAAAAACCTCTGGGGCTGTTCCAACCCTTTCCCACCTGAATTGCAGGCTGTGGGGGAGGTGGGGGGAGGGGAAGAACATGCAAATGAACTTCTCGCACCTGGCGGGCAGGCCCCTCCCAGCTGGCCCTTCCAGGTCCTCCGGGCCGGCCTCCAAATACCTCCTGCCAGGACGGACACCGGGCTCCCGCTTTTTCCCATCAGCCCTGGGAGGCCCTGGTGAGGAAGGGGGCCCAGTTCTTCCACCTGTTTGAGGAGGCCCACCACAGCTAAGGAAACACTGGTGGGATGGCCACTCAGGTTACCATTTGGCTAATTTTTAGAGTTGACAGATCTATCCCGTGTAGACAGCTGGTTCCACCGGATTGCGAGACGGGTGGTCTGGTCCCGTTTCCCAGATGAGGAAGTTGAGGCCGAGAGTTGCTCAAGGTCACCGAGGCCCCGGTGCAAGGGGAGCGGCGCCTGGAGCCGCTCACACCTGGAGTCTCGTCCCGAGCCCGGCACCGCCGCGGAGGCAGCGGGGGCGCTGCAGGGATCCCCAGCGACCACAGGGGGGCAGCCGCGAGCCGACGGAAAGCGCGTCGGTTGGTCTGGTTGTGCTGGCGGCCGCCAGGCGGGCTGGCAAGGGGGGAGATGAATGACACTCACTGTCAGTGCGCCCGGCTCGAGGAAATTAGTAATCCGGGAGCACGGCCTCCGAGTTTAAGGGTGGGAATTGCTCTCCTGCAGCCCGCGCTCCTCGCTAACGAGGTTTGTAGCTTGACTCCTAATTTCCCGCCACTCGGGGCTCGGGCTGGCGGCCCTCCATTTCCCTCCAAGGCGCTTTCTTTCTCTTTCCTCCTTAGCAACTCTAACCGCTCTGCCTTCCTGGGCAAAGTGCTGCCTCCCTGGACCTACCCTCTCTCATTCCCATTTGCTGGGTAACAGAAGGCAGAGACAAAAGGTTCAGGGTAAAAGGGCAAGGTGTCAGGGCCAGTCCTGGGGGGGGGTGGGGGTGACGTGGGGACACCTCCCTGAGCTGGGTCACCTGCCGCTACCCTGCGCCAGGGTTCTGTTCCTATGTGTCTGGGAAGACAGGATGCGGGTGCAAGCTTCCCAGCACCGTCAGACCCCTGCCAATCTGAACTAGGCCTCCAGGTGCAGAGAGCAGGGGTCTGCCGGCCCTCAGCTGCCTCTGAGCCCCGACTAAGATGGATCCCTGCAGATCCAGCCCGGCCTCCTGGGGCCTGTGAAGTCTGCGTGTCCAAAAACATGAAAAAGCCTGGGGTGCCTGGGTGGCTCAGTCGGTTAAGCGTCCGGCTTCAGCTCAGGTCATGATCTCACGGTTCGAGTCCCGTGTCAGGCTCTGTGCTGACAGCTAGCTCAGAGCCTGGAGCCTGCTTCAGAGTCTGTGTTTCCATCTCTCTCTGACCCTCCCCTGCTCACGCTGTCTCTCTCTGTCTCTCAAAAATAAACATTAAAAAAGTGTTTTTAAATGATGCAAAAGCCCTAAGTCAAGGCCAAGCCCCGGGCACCCCTCAAACCTACCTAACACGTGAGTCTAGAACCTGGGAAGGAGGTGCATGGAGAGGCCCAGAGGGATCGGCAGGTAAGAAAGGGGTGCCTCTAGCCACGACGGTGGGCATTCAGTCCACAAACACACCAAGAGCCAGTGCCTTCCAGGATACAGAACTGGAAGTGCCAGGCGTACCCTCAGCAGGTGCCCTGAGAGACCATGCTACAAGACACTGGCTCCAAGGTGCTGCGCCAAAGGCGTGGGGGGGGGGGGGCGGCGGGCAGGACAGCACGGAACACAGCAGGCAGAGCGAAGGCGAAGGCGAGGCAACTTAGCTCACCACCACCGCGAGGGCATCCCCCCGGGCCACGTGAGGTTCCCAGGAGCGTGGGCACTGCCAGGGCTGTTCCCCACCGAGTCCCAGCACAGGTATTGGCCCTTGGCGCCACGGAAGGGGCCCCAACGTCCTGTCCTTTGTCATCCTGCGCCTCCTTGTGCGGTCGGCGGGACACTTGAGCACTTTAACAGCGCCTTCTGGCCCGATCAGGCGCTCCTAGCACACAAGGCCACGGTCACAGGCACGCGGCCGCAGCCACCTCATTCAGCACCTTATTAGCAAATAAAGGTCAGGGACCTGGACGTCCTGGTGGGTGGGAAAGGGATGTATGGCTTCTGCCATTTACCAAACACCTGACACGTGCCAGGGCAGCTGAGCGTGGGCCTTTCGAGGTGGGCCAGTGACCCCCATTACAAGGAAGCCTAGGGCACACAGATCGATCCAGGCCTGATCCAGAACCGGGCTGTCCGCCTCTACCTGGCTGCACAGGTAATCACCTGCCGCAGACACACCTGAGGGGTGAGGGACACGTCACCGGGAGCCTGAGGGGGTCCCCCCTCATCCAGGCCACGAGCCCAGGGGGTGTCACCTCCACGGTGGGGTGGGCACCAGGAGCACCAAAGGTCTGCCCGGGCACCCCCTCCAGCCCTGCGGCCAGACCTCCCCCCCTCCACGGGTATACGGAAGCCCCCTTTCTCTTTCCAGCCAGCACCACCCAGAGTGCCTCTCCCATCTTCAAATCTGGGCTCAAATCTTCTCTCTCTCTCGAGAAGGCTTTTCCCTTTCCAGCCTCTGGAATTCATCCCTCGAGGCGCTGAGTCCCACAGGGCCAGTAGGTCTTAGACTGTGTGAGGGGGGCGGGGTTTGGGAGGGTGTATGTGAGAAATACAGATTCCCGGGGCCACTCACTGTGCGGAGCAACCCTGTGGGCCAGGAGGGGGGGCATCCCGTCACAGGCTGGGAGAGGAGGGGTCTGCGCCTAGCGGCGATTACAGGAGTCCCAGGCCCCAGAGGGTCGAGGGACGGCAGGGGTGACACAGACCCAGCCCCCAGGCCCCCTCAGCTTCAAGCAGATCCGTTGAATGGGTAAACGGAGGGAAAGGGCTGCGGCAGGGGGAGGAGCGGGGGGAAGCGCACCCTCCCCCCGCCCCGGTCCTGCTGAAGGCGGGGCCGGCTTGGGGGCGGGGGACGACCCCACGCCCCCTCGGCGGGCCCGCGGGAGCCAAGGTCACCGACAGGGGAGCAGCGAGGGTTAAGGCCCGGACGAGCCCCTCGCACGGGAGGACCGGAGTTTGCCTCTTCACCCCGGGCCGCCCCAGCCCTTCCTGCCCCGCCGCCCGCCTGCACGCTGCACTCGGCGCACAGCTGCGCTCCTTACAATCAGTTAACAGCTGTTTTGCATAGATTTTCAATTCTAATTGCCTCGCTTTGTGAGCGCCGCCGAGCCCCGGTGAATGGGGACGCCGCCGCGCGGCGAGCGGGCGGGGAGGGGACACTCGAGGGGGACTAAAAGGAAGCCAGTGTGCGCGGGGCGGGCCGCCTTTATTTCTTTTAAATAAGACCGGCGCGCCCCCGCCGGCTCCTGCCCGCCCGGCGCGGCCCGGAATCTGAAAGGCGCCCCCCGTGCCCGGTCCCCTGGGGGGCGGCCCCCGGCTCCGGCCCCGCCGGGGAGCCGCGCCCCCCTCCCCCAGCCCCCGGGCCCGCCGGTGCCCAGATACGGGAAGCTAATTGGACAATAAAGTTGAGCTGCGAGCAAACGCGCTCTCTGGAGACAGCT
>NC_043715.1:3036923-3045766 GCF_006229205.1 Suricata suricatta
GCTCCTGCCCGCCCGGCGCGGCCCGGAATCTGAAAGGCGCCCCCCGTGCCCGGTCCCCTGGGGGGCGGCCCCCGGCTCCGGCCCCGCCGGGGAGCCGCGCCCCCCTCCCCCAGCCCCCGGGCCCGCCGGTGCCCAGATACGGGAAGCTAATTGGACAATAAAGTTGAGCTGCGAGCAAACGCGCTCTCTGGAGACAGCTGGCATCTATAAAAGAGAAATATTTGCATTTAAAACCTTTAAACTTTATACGGCGGGGCCAGGCCAACGCGGGGGGAGGGGTGGGAGGTGGAAGGGGGCAGCGACTCCTGGGGGTGCGCACAAGCTCTTCTGCCACTGGGGACACCCGGCCCCTGCCCCGTGCCCCCCCTCCCACCCCCGCAAAATGCCAGCGGGGACAACGCTCGCCTGGGTGGCCCTCCTGCGGGGTAAAGCACAAACGCCCTAGCTCACACCCATGGGGGGCTTTGCAATTCCCTTCCTGGCTGAGCCTGAGGAGCAGGGGTGGAGTGGAGGGGGCTCCTCTGAGCCGCTGCCCATCCCCCAGCCACCTGGGCAGAGCCTGGGCTCGCTCCACAGCCAGTCCCTCCCCCTGCCCCCTGGGAGATGGAGGGAAGCGGCCCCTAGGCTGCCGCTTCCGGCTGGAAGACAGTTTTCGAGGAGCCGCCCCCACCCCATGGTGGCCCAGCGCCTCCCTGACTCCAGCACCTTTAGGACACCCAGGGTGAGGGCACTTGACCCCTTGGCGTTCGCAGCCCTGCGCCCTC
The DNA here is from genome assembly GCF_006229205.1 of Suricata suricatta. Taxonomy (NCBI): domain Eukaryota; kingdom Metazoa; phylum Chordata; class Mammalia; order Carnivora; family Herpestidae; genus Suricata; species Suricata suricatta. The sequence continues at coordinate 3,037,688 of NC_043715.1, forward strand.
TGGGGTGGTGGCGCCGCCTCACCGTCTGGATGAGGAAAGGGAGGCGCCCGACATCACCCCGCTTTCCAGGGCACCCCTCCTCCACACTGCTGTCTGGGCTGGGGGCTGGGTTTCATTTCCTGGCTTGCCTACTTCCCATTTTTCATATTTGAGAGAAACCTGGCCACGTTTTCCTACTGTCAACATTTGTGATGTGAAGCAGGGGAGAAAGTGCTCCTGAGTGGTCTTTTAGCAGCTTCTATGGAATGGCAGAGATCTCAGAATCCCCGCGTCCCCTCTACCTGGCAGTGCACCGAGGGACAGACACACGCTCCCAGGCTCTGCCTTCCCGCGCAGGGGGTGGGGGGCCGGCCCCCAGGGTGGCCAGCAAGGCCCACTAAGCAAAATCCTCACCGGAAACAGGCCCCCATCCCGCTGAAACATGAAACTGTTCCCATCAGAACACAACCCTGGCGGCACCGGCTGGACTCCTGGGCCACCAGCGTCCTGGCTTGGCATTCAAGGCCCCAGATCAGCGGTCTTTCAGCTTCATCCACCTCCCTCTTCCCCCTAGGGTACCACCCTCTCGAGCCACCTACCTGCTTCCACACCCTCAGCAGATTTCCCCACCACCTCTTCCTAAACCTAAAATCACTGGGCATCTTTGCATCGACCTCATTCGGCGGTCACACTGCTGAGCGCACGCTGGCATTCGGCGGGGACGTGAGTGTGGGGACGGAGGGTCTGAGGCCAGATACACTGGCCTCCGTGAGCCTGCACGCCCGCCGCCTGGCTGGGCGCCTGTCCGCCTGGCCCTGTGCTCATTATGCCTGCAGCACAGCCCTCCCCGCCGCTCTAGTGAGGCCTCAGCAAGAAAACAAACCAGAAAGGGCCTTGCACAGTGCCTGGGACCAGCTGCGGCTCACTGCACTCGCTCCTGTTTGGTTTTATGAGGCTATTAGGTTTCTCAGATGGGCAGGGAGGCCAGGCGGGCGACTGCACCAGGGCGGGGAGGGGGTTTTCCTGCACGCCGGCCTTTGCCCACACGCAGAAGAAGGCCTCCGCACCACGCCATGCTGGCTTCGGGGACCTTTCTCCTGCAGGGTCTGTCTGTGAAAGACCCGGAGAGAGGGGTGGAGACTGGCAGGCCACCAAAGTCTCCTCGTCTGTCATTTTTTTTAATGGTGGCAGTGCCTGGTCAGAACTTCCTTCTCAGAGACGCGTCTTTAAAAGTCCCCGGACCCACCCCAACGTCCCCCCACAGAGGAGCGGACGAGCCGAGTTTTATCCAGCCACATAAAGACGTGACATGGGTCACGGGGCCGTGAGACAGGAGACCACGTGTCCACAACCCTGTCCACAAACGTCGGGGCAGCAGTGTTCATTCATGGCCAGAAAGTGGAAACAACCTAAATGTCCATCAGATGATCAGCGGCTTTGAAAAAGCCCAGGTCCTGTCCACACCGCGGAATATTACCTGGTCGTATAAAGGACAAAATACCGACACGCGGTACAACACGGGTGAGCCTTGAAAACAGCATGAGGAGAGATAGGAGCCGGTCATAAATGGCCACATGCGCTGTGACTCCACCCGTCGGAAAGTCCAGAACAGATACCACGGAGACAGTCCATGACTAACTACCAGGGGCTGTTTCTCCCCTTCTGGGGGGGCAGGGAACATTCTGGACCAAGACAGAGGTCGTGGCTGTACAATTTCGTGAATGTGTTAAATGCTTCTAAAGGTTCGGTTTAAACTGGTTCATTTGGGGGCCCCCGGGGAGCTCCATTGAGCATTCGACTCTTGATTTCAGCTCAGGTTGCGATCTCATGGGTTGTGGGATCGAGTCCCACGAAGGGCTCTGTGCTGACAGCGCGGAGCCTGCCTGGGATTCTCTCTGCCCTCCCCTGCTCACACGTGTGCTCTCTCTCTCAAAATAAAGAAAGAAAATAAAATCCTTAACTTTATGTCCTGTGAATTCTACCTCCATTTTAAAATAAGATCCAGGCTGAAGGCCTCTTCACCCGCCAGGCCAGGGCCTTCGGTTTGCGGAGAGGCCCCCAGGAGGCACGGCCCGACGACCCGCACCCCGTGGAAACTCCCGGTCACACTGGGACTCAAGCCAGTGCTGTTCAAGGGTTTTTTTTGTGGGTGTTTATTTATATTTTGAGAGAGAGAAGGCATGAGTCAGGGAGGGGCAGAGAGAGAACGAGACACAGAATCTGAAGCAGGCTCTGGGCTCTGAGCGGTCAGCACAGGGCCCAACTCGGGACTCGAACTTGGAACTGCGAGACCATGACCTGAGCTGAAGTCGGACGCTTAACTGACTGAGCCCCCCACGTGCCCCTGTTCAAGCCCGTTTTGTTTCCAGGACACTTTCTTTGCACCCCTCACCCCTCACCCCCACAGACACATTCAGTGCTGTCTCTGCAGACTAGACAGCTAAGCCCTCAAGCTGGGGGCTCCCAATGCCAGGGGGACAGGCAGGCCCCGCCCCCCGCCACGGTCTCAGAGCCAGGCTCCTGCGCCTGGCCACACCTGGGTGGGACCGGGGATCAGGGGAGGCCAGACCCACTGGAGGTCACTGGTGGGGGAGCCCTCCAGGCCTGGCCCCCTATGGTAGGGCAGCAAGAGGGCCCTGTAACCCCACACCCCTCCCGCGGTGGAAGCCCACTTCCTCTTGCGCCCGACACCCAGCGGACACAGAGGCCTGGGTGGTTCCTAGCAGCTTCTTGGGAACAACCTTCCTTCATAAAAATTAATCAGCTGTCTTCACCCAGGATGAGGGGAGGTCTCCCCCCATCTCCCTGGCCAGCAGCCCCCCCTCCCCCCAGCCCAGCGTGCAGACAGGCCACAGCCCAGGAGAGCTCCGGGAAAGAGGCCCTGGGACACCGGGCTCACCTCGAGGTCCCAGACAGATCAGGGTGGGCCCAGCCACTCCACCCTGCACAGCCACAGGAGGGGAGATGTTCTAGAACCCTGGCCCGGCTGAGGCCCCCAGGGTCTCCAGTAACACACACGCCAGCGCCTAAGGGATCCTCAGCTACTTCAGGGCATCTACTCCCCAATTTTCACTGCCTGTTTCCAAGCATTCCAAGTTCTCTAAGTATCAAATCGCTCTGCAGAATGGACACATAGTCCCTGCGAATCTGCACACTCCCTTGCACGGTCCTCCTGCCCCAGCTTGCATGGTGCTCCGGCCCGTCTCCCGGTGCCTTCAACCCTCCCCCTCCGTGCCCGCCGGGCCCTGCCTGGCAGCATCCAGGTTTGCTGTGTGCCAAGCACGCCGTTCCGGGGACAGGAGGCTGAGCTGGGGTGAACCCAGGGGCCCTGAGGCTAGACCTCCCCCCCCCCCCCCCCCCCCCCCCCCCCCCCCCCCCCCCCCCCCCCCCCCCCCCCCCCCTCCCCTCCCCCCTCAGCCCCCTCCCCATCTTTCAGGATGTCCGTGCTGCACAAACGTCTACAGCCTGTCATTAAAATCCCAAGCTGTCTCCAGAACCATCAAATCCCAGGTGCCCCGTTCTCACCGCCAACTGGACAAGGGAGGCTGGATGAGAGCCCAGGACCGGCCTGGCCCCCGCTGCCCCGCGGCGGCCTGGGACAATAGGTCAAGGCCAGGGCCAGGTCTCCACTGGCCCCCGGCAGCTGCGAGGGGCCACTCACCCGGGCTTTGTTATATTTACGTCTTTATAATTAGGTCTCCCCGGTGGAAAGAATTAGAGAGAAAGGATCGCATTGAAAGCGCCGCTTTCCCGTTAGAAGCCGTGGGTGCGGAGGGTTTGGTGTCTGAGTGGCCTCCAGGTGAGGGCACTGGCGCACTGTCACCTCTCGGTTTCTATCTGTGTGCCCCTACCGGCCTCAGTTTGCAATGCCACCAGCCTGGAACACCTGGCCACTGGGGCCTCCCCCCAGTCACCCAGCCCCCTCCCTGCACCCATGTCTCTTCTTCCCCAGCCCAAAGCTGCCCCCCCACCTCCTCCTGGGTCCCCTCCCAGGTCACCTCCCCCCGCAAAAGACCTCGTGCAAATCGGCACACCAGCCACCCCACATTTCCAACCACCCCCTGCCCAGGCCGTCTGGAAGTGTCTCATGGAGTCTGTTTAGACACCCAAGGCCCCCACCGCACCTGCCTGTCCTGGCTGTACCCCCAGGCCCCTCCAGACAGGTTCATGTGGGTTTAGGAGCTTCTCTTACCTTTGCTCAGGCAGAACCCAGTGCGGGTTCCCAGCCCTCCCCAAATCCCCTTCCTTTACAGCTTCCCTCTTCCCTCAGGCCCTGGCTTAAATTCCGCCTCTTCCAAGGAGCCTTCCTGGATGTGGCTCTAACACCCTCTAGTGGAAGTCAACCTTCCCCTACTCAGGGCAGCTTCAGCATTCCACACTATGGCGGACGGGATCGAGCCTTATGTAGGTCTGGGCCTTCATCAGCTCTTAAATGAACGTTTGCCGAACTGATTTAAAGGAAATTAGAAAGCCCTGAGGAGGACACAAATCTTTATCAGCGACAAATGCTGCCCACACCGCTCCTGCCCCCAAATAAGCACGGCCAGAAACAGCACGGGGAACCTCCTGGAACGCACACCGGGCGGTCTCTGGAAGCCCGCTGCCTCTCCAGCGTTGTTGAGGATGGAGTTTGTTCCAGCGGCACCTGCGGAGGCCACATCCTCGAAGACAGTCCCCCCTCCCCCCAGGAGCTGGAGCGTTCTGCAAAGAGTAGCCAGGAACACAAAGGCTGGGGCATCGGTTTCTTTTTGCAACACGCCCCACGAGCTTCCAAGAAACAGAGCCGGGCGCGCCCCCGAGTGCCAGCCCCCGAGTGCCAGCCCCGCCCCGCACCAACCTCCGCTGGCCCGGGTCCAAACCAGCCTCCACCTCCGGGATGGGCAGCGGCACGGGAGTGGGCCCTGCGCGTCCGCCAGGGATGCCAGCTCCCGCCCCCCCCCCCCCCTGGCCCACATACAGGGCTGGTGGCGGCTCCTGACCCGCGGCCCACTCCCCGCTGCGCCCCGAGCAGGCCTGCCTGGCCAGCAATTTGAGCCCAGGGTTAGCACAGCCCAGCTCAGGAGTTCTATTCCTGGCGCAGCCGGCAAATTGCTTCCTGACCTTGGGAAAGTCCCCACGCTGCCTGACCCCATCTGTGAGCGTGGCCACGGCTGTCCGATGATCATAACCCGGGGTGGCGCCTTGCAGGCAGGTCCCCGCGCTGTTCGAGGTGACCCCAGTGTCCCCAGCAGGCCGCACACAGCGGGGGGAGGAATGGCTTGCATGACACCTGGGGGCCCTCCCGAAGCACAGGAGGCCTGAGCAGGGGCCCTGGCCTCAGCCTCGGATGCTCCCAGGGGGACCCTGCCCGGCCCTCTGTCCCGGGGGGAGGGGTAAGGGGGTAACTGCCTGCAGAGAAGGGCATCTTGGGGCCCTGGCCGGGGGCCAGGCAAGCTCACCTCTCTCGCAGCTGACATCTGGCCGGGGTCTAAGTAGAAGTTGCGGGGGGGGGGGGGAGGGGCCACGCAAAGCGTTTCCCCCAGCCCCCCACTGCCAGGGATGCTGGGCGGCAGGACAGGTGAAAGGCAAGCACCAGTTATCACAGCGGCCAGGACTGCCCTGGACAGGAAGTGGCCCTCAAGGCCCAGCCCACTGCTCCGCTGACCTGTGACCTCCAAGCCCCACCCCCCCAGGAAGCAGGCGGTCAGGGTCACCCCTTGTGCCCCTCCCTCACTTTCTGACTGGGGGGGTAGGTCCCTGCTGGAGCCCAGAGACCTACATTTTCTGCAGGTAACCCCGCCCCCCCCGTCGGGGGGGGGGGCCTGGCGCTCACCCTTCCCAGCTTGCAGTCATCTGACTTGTGGCGTGATCCTCTTTTAAAAATTAATTTAATATATTTTTTCCGCGCCCCTCTCCCCCAGAAGGATCCAAGGCAGCATTACCAGCCTCTCATATGGAGACGTGTTGATTATTTTTACGGTTTCTCCAGGAAGCTCCCTGGAGACTCGAAGGGGAGTTATATTCAGAGAGAATTGGGCCCCCAGCCTAAGTCACCATTATTCACTTAACAACTTCTGTGGGCACGTGGAGATGTGAGCGGGCCTTACCCGCAGCTGTCTCCGGTGGTTCCCTGAGATTTACTGCACAGCATCCAAGAAAAATAATCCGGGGGCGTGGGAGGGAAGGGGTGGGGGCACCCCCGGCACTGTGGTTGCTGGAGCGCCCCCATCACCCCAATCCACCCACGGCTTCTCCGGCGCAGCGCACAACCCGCTCAACCCGCTACTGCACACACAGACCAGGGGGGGCCCGTGCCCCCCAAAACGTCTGCACAGAACTTTCGGGAGAACGGATTGCCAAGCCGGCCCCAGCCTGGCCACCCCTCCCCGGCGCCCGCTGTTGCGGGAGCAGCCCCAGCTCCGGAGCGGTCTACACCCTGGCTGCACCTAGAAATACATGCGACTGGCCTTGACCTGGATCCTCTGAGGTGCCCAGGGGGCTGGGCTGCGGGGGATTCGGTGCCCCACTCAGCTCTCTGGAACGCTGGTGCTTTCGTCAGCGCGCGGGAATTATCCTGACAATTCCTGAAAGATCCAAGTTGTTTTCTCTGTGTATATCTGGAGGTGGGACACAGAGCTAGACAGCCAGGCTCTGGGGTGGGGGCTGGGGGGGGGGGGGAGAATCCAAGGCAGGGAGAGGCGGCCGGCCCGGGGACAAGTCCCAGTGTGACCCACGGGCCACAGAAGGCCGGAGTCCGCAGCAGAGAGCCTCGGGGCCACCTTGTCCAGCCTGCTCTCTGAGAGAGGACGCAGGGACGGAGCGGGAGGCGGGACACAGGCCCGGGAGGAGAAAGAAAAACATCTTTCCTTGCGGACCATCTTCGCAGAAGGGGTGAACGCTCTCCCGACACCGTCCGGAGTTCAGGCCCGGAGACCATGCACTCTTACGTCGTGTTCTTAATAAACGCGTCGTCCCCCAGCCCGGGGAGCACCCCAGATCTGCGCCACCCAGGCCCCCCTTCCTCTCCTTATTCCCAAAGATAGCAAAGTCACCCCCTCCTCCAAATGCCCCTCCAAATCTGACCCCTATGGGCCAGAGAGGTTCAGTGATCGGATCCAAGTAACACAGCACCACAGACAGGATGAAAATTCAAGGCTGATTCCAGGCTCAGACCTCCCCCTCCTTTGGGGAGAATCCAGAAAGTTCTGAGGCCAGTACCCGACTGAGGACAGCGGATCTTTCAGTGAAGACTCTGCATACGTGAATCTGCTTAGGATGGTGCTGTCCAACAGAAGTTTCTGGAGGGCTGAAGTGTTCTCTGCGCTTTCACCGCTGGTTGTCACCAACCACGTGTGGCCAGTGACCACCTAAAACGTGGCCAGTGAGACCAAGAGGCTGAAGTTTTAATGTTGTTTGATTTTACCAAATTTATTTTAATTTCTTTAACGTTTATTTATTTTTGAGAGAGAGAAAGACAGAGTGTGAGCAGGGAGGGGCAGAGAGAGAGGGAGACACAGAATCCAAAGCAGCTCCAGGCTCTGAGCCATCAGCACAGAGCCCAACATGGGGCTTGAAGCCACGAACCGTTGAGATCATGACCTGAGCCGAAGTCGGACACTTCACCAGCTGAGCCACCCGGGTGCCCCTGATTTTACCTAATTTAAAATGTAAAAATTAAATTGCAACAGCCGGATGGAGCCGTGGCTACCACACTGGGCAGCACGGAATATAAAAACGACTCTGTTTCAGAGCCACAGGTCGATACGCGGTCTGAGAGGTATGTGGCGGGCTCATGGAGACAATGTTCTGGAAACCGGAAGGGAAGGCTTCCCAAAGACAGAGCCACGGGAGTCCCTCAAGGGGGGTCCGGGAGAGCCGTGCTCTGGAAGCATCACGGGGGTCTGGGAACACGCCTCCCCGGGAACCGCTTCGGACGCCTCATGTGCCGAGCACTCCCGTTAGGGGACATCATGACGACGTCAGGGCAGGTGCAGCCTCCCAGGGGGTGTGACTCAGCCACAGGCGACGCAGCCCCTCTTAGAACTAGGACAGCGGTTATGATGGATGGACGGACAGACGGAGGGATAGGAGGAGGGAGGAAAGAGGGAAAGGAGGGAGGGA
>NC_043715.1:3045866-3047898 GCF_006229205.1 Suricata suricatta
CGTCAGGGCAGGTGCAGCCTCCCAGGGGGTGTGACTCAGCCACAGGCGACGCAGCCCCTCTTAGAACTAGGATAGCGGTTATGATGGATGGACGGACAGACGGAGGGATAGGAGGAGGGAGGAAAGAGGGAAAGGAGGGAGGGAGGATGGGAGGGAGGGGGGAAGGAAGGAGGGAAGGGAGGGGGGAAGGAAGGGGGGAGGGAGGGAAGGAGGGAGGAAGGATGGGAGGGAGGGGGAAGGAGGGAGGGGGAAGGAGGGAGGGGGAAGGAGGGAGGGGGAAGGAAGGGGGGTAACGGACGGGTGGATGGATGGAGAACCAGAAAATATCTGACATCCCAGACTGTGTCCAGGGCCCTGCCAACAGCCTTCAGTGGGTTTTCAGGAAGGAAGACACCAGTGTTTTCTAGTCAATAAGATCATGACACCAGCGCCAGCCATGTGCCCCAGGGGCTCTGAGCAGGGAGGCAGATCGGCCAGGTCTCCGCCGGTGGAAAAAAGGCCAGGAGCTCCCAGGCTGCCTTGTGTCAGGCTGACAATCGAAGGCTGAGCCCCCCCCGCAGGGGAAGGATGCTTCGTGGGTCTCTCCGATGCAAACCCCAGAAGACAGGACGCGGGAGCCTGGCAGGGGAGGGCGCGGTTTCTGGAGCAGAAACAGATGGCCTGGACTCGGGGATGCACACAGGTCTGGGCAAGCCCCCTGCCCTTCCTCCCCACACCCCCTCCTCCCTCGGTCCTCCCCACCACTGGGTGCCCGTTCCATTAGCACATTCGGCCGGGCCTCCAGTATTGGCCTCCAGTATCGCCAGTGATGGGCAGCGCCAGGGCTGTCCCCTTCATTAGCCTTTGTAATGAGCAGTCACACCCCTCTGGGTCCTGAGTACCTACTCAGCACAGCCGTCGCTTGGCCGACTTTATCCATATCCCGTCCTTCGATGCTCCCAGAAGCCCACAAGTAGGGACAGCGATGGTCCCTGTCCAACAGATGAAGCCGCAGCCACGAAATGTGCTCCAGTCACAGGGCGAGGGTGACCATGGAGTGAACCGACAACCTGAGCTCCGAGGCAGGGGGACGTCCGTCCCACGCTTGCGTGAATGACTGTGAGCGAGCGAGCACAGGACCGTCTGGAGCAGTGCCCCGCGACCTGGGCACTGAGACTCAGTGGAAGACACGTTTGAAAGGCACGCGTCCCTTCAGAAGGCCGCGGCCAGGCGACCCGGCCAGCCTAGGATCCCCAGTTCCCCTGGGGGCTCCGGGGCTCGCAGATGGAGGAGCCGCCCGCCGTGGGCAGAGATCTGAGGTTCTCATCTCTGCCCACCTGCCTGCCAGCCCCCCAGGCCCTCCGCAGCGGCGGGGCGGGGGGGAGCCCTGGCTGTGAGAGCCACCGCACAAAACCACAGGCAGGCCGGGCCTTGGGCAGCCCCCCCACCCCCTGGGCCCTCTCCTCCCTCCCCTTTCTGCAAAGAAGTCAAATTTGCCACTCTGATGCATTAACCACGCCGGGTAATGAATGGCGAATGAGAGACGCAGGCCAGGCGCGGACCCCAGCAACCGGGCAATTTTCCAGGCTCTGCTTCCGAGCCCCTCCCCTCGGGCCCCCGCCCACCGCCCCCCAGCCCCCGCCCCCGTAAGAGGGAAGCAGCATGCTTCTGTCATCAGAACCGCATTGTTCCGGCCAGAAGGAAAACCGGGTCCAGCAGATGGCAGGTGTAACAAAAGCAACTTGCTGTGGCCAAACCAATTATTTATCTAATTATGATTTACCACTTAACCACATGATCTTTCTGCAGAGTTGTGGGCAATTAAAACCAGGGTGACTGTGTGGGTTATGCAAATGGCTGGAGCCCAGCGAATAAAATTGGAGATTAGACATTCACACAGGCGGGAGCTGGCACAGGGCAGCCCCCGGGGGGGGGGGGGGGGGGGGGGGGGGGGGGGGGGGGGGGGGGGGGGGGGGGGGGGGGGGGGGGGGGGGGGGGGGGGGGGGGGAGGGGGGGGGGGGGGCTGCGGGAGGGAGGGGATCTGGCTGTGGGA